>NC_135817.1:8563499-8699540 GCF_964213995.1 Mustelus asterias | reverse complement strand
TAACAATGGTGAGAAGAACAGAAGCTCAGCTGCCCAAAAAAAGGGTCCAAAGAAAACATGCACTTTCTCCGCCCATTGTTTTCCTCTGCAGCAAACGTGGCAGGCACTGCCACACCCGAGAGGAGCTCCTGAGCCACACCTGTTTAACACAGGTGACCACATCACAAATCATCATCTTACGAGACAGAAGTCTGCCATAAAACAAAACAAAAAATAGTGTCAGAGGCTAAAAAATGATGAAGATATTAGAAGGCTGGCTGTACTTAAAAGTGGATAAGCCACCAGATCCTGATGGGATGCATGTTGAGGGAAGCCAGGGAAAACTGTACCCTTGGTCTTAATCTTCCAATCCACTTTAGTTAGGGATGGTGCTCAACAGCTGGAGAAATGTAAACTTACATACACCTTTATCCATAAAAGGGTGTAAAGTTTATTTGTCACAAGTAGGCTTACATTAATACTGCAATGAAAATCCCCTAGTCACCACACTCCTTGTTCTTGTACACGGAGGGAGAATTTAGCCTATCCAATCCACCTAACCAACACATCTTTGGACTGTGGAAGGACTGTGGGCAACCAGAGGAAACCCCGCAGACATGGGGAGAAATGTGCAAACTCCACACAGTGACCCAAGCCAGGAATCTGTGAGGTAGTAGTGCTAACCATTGTGCTATCGTGCCATCCACAGATAAACCCACTAACTGCAGGCCACCCAATTTAACCCTGGTGGTGAGAGATTTTAAGAAACAATAGTCCAGGACAAAACTAAGTCACTAAAAGTCAAGGAAAGCCAACCGCAAACAACCTTTTAACTAATTGAGTTTTTCACATGATACAAGAGAAGTTAATGAGTAATGCCGTCGATGTGGGCTTCCTAAAGGTCCTTAATAAAGTGCCATATAATACACTGGTCAGTAAAACTGAAGCCCATGGAATAAAAAGGAGCAGTGGCTGAAGCACAACAAAACGGAACAACAATGATTGGCTATTTTATTTGGAATGGAGGAACGTACACTATTGGAGTTCCCCTGGGGTTGGTACTGGGACCACTACTTTCCTAGACATATATTAATGAGTTATACTTTGGTGTGAAAATTTGGAAGTGTAGTGAACAGTGAAGAGGATGCTGATTAAGTACAAGAGGACATGAGACAGGCTGGTGGAATGGGCAGATATCTGACAGATGAAATTTGCCGCAGAGAAGTACAAAATACATTTCAGAAGAATAAAGGCAATAAAGAATACAGGCAATATAAATTAAAGGGTACAGTTCTAAAACGGACGTGGGAAACAGAGTGACCCGAGGATGTGCGCACATAAATTGTTCAAGGTAGCACAGCAGGTTGAAAAAGTAGTTAAAAAGCATATAGCTTTTTAAAGCTTTTTAAACTTAGTACAAAAGAAACAAAGGTATTATGGACCCTTCATAAAACACTGGTTCAGGCAGCTGATTTAACATACTTAGTGTGTTTACATCCATACTCAACAAAACCACTTTCACCTTTGTTTGTTGTCTTGGTCTGATCCCACATCCATTTTAGAACTGCACGTTGCGCAAGATGAGCACAGGGACTCCTGCACCACTTGCTTGGTCCTTCTCAGTCACTCAGAGTGTCTGCAGCAAAGTACTGAGTGGTAACCACCTCAGAAACATGCTACCTGTGAAGCTCTCAGCCTCCCGAATGCACCAGTGTCAAGACAGGTGCTGTACAAGCTCCAAAGCCCAGATTGAGTTTTGTTGTGGACACTACCTGCACAGCACAATAATAGTAGTATCCTGGAGTTCCCAAATGGCACAGGATGTGCCTTTAACAGGATTGAGGTACCTTGCCATGTCCCTCTAAATATTACAACATTCAGAAATAAGATATTTAAGTCTGAAGTTTCACATGTTAAAACTTCAAAGATTTAAAACCTCACTTTCTGAAACCTGGTTTAATTATTCTGGTTCCTAATCTGAGATCCTTACTCATTACTTACGCATGTTCACAGCCTTGATTCCTTCAAGTCAGCTCCTATTTCTCGGTTCTATGTCACCTTTTCATTTTTCCATTGGTTTGCAATGCTCGGTCTTCTGTGCTTATTTATCCGCAATATCCTTCAGTGTTCCCTGCCGCCCCCACCCCGCGCATTGCAATTAATGACTAGGCAAAATAAATTACCAATTGCAATGGAAGGAAATGGAATACAAAATGAATGGAGCATTTCTCTGATATATACTGGAATAGTGGACACCCTTTCAACTTCTTCATACTGCCCAGCAGTCATTCCACAGAGCAACTTACCTGTCATTTTTCCTTTAAGTATTAAACGCAGGTTATATTTAAATAAACATACATACAAAGAGGGGACAAGGAAAACACAAAAATAAATGTTAATCACAATACTTATCCGTTTGTTCTGTTTCCATATTGTGGTGCCTCAACCCCTTCCACCAGTAATGATCACCATCATTATGGGTGGCACGGTAGCACAATGGTTAGCACTGCTGCTTCACAGCTCCAGGGACCTGGGTTCAATTCCCGGCTCGGGTCACTGTCTGTGTGGAGTTTGCACATTCTCCTAGTGTCTGCGTGGGTTTCCTCCGGGTGCTCCGGTTTCCTCCCACAGTCCAAAGATGTGCGGGTTAGGTTGATTCATAGAAACCCTACAGTACAGAAAGAGGCCATTCGGCCCATCGAGTCTGCCAGGTTAAAAAAAATAAAATTGCCCCTTAGAATCCTGAGATGCGTAGGTAAATATGTGGGGGTCGGGCCTGGGTGGGATTGTGGTCGGTGCAGACTCGATGGGCCGAATGGCCTCCTTCTGCACTGTAGGGTTTCTATGATTCTATGATCATTATATAAATAACTGAGTAAAATTTTCAAATACAGTTGGATTTTGGGGCATTAACTCATTTTGGTGAAAAATGAGGAAACCTTCAAGATCTTGTGCTCTCAGTAAACTGTTCCACTGGACCACACAATAAAACATGATTCCTTTTGCAAAGGCTTTCAAAATATCAAAGCTATTTCTTACCTGATACAGGTTTGAAGGATGATTAGAAAGGTCACCACGATTCCCACGGAGCAGACCAAAGGAAAAAGTAGAGAAAAACTGAATTAAAGGCTTGTTTTAAATCTCAAACACTTGCCACTTTCCTAGAAAAGATCAGCAATTAACCCAGTTAACAAAAGTACCAGTTATATCAGAGTCTTTGTGAAATAAACCACAAACTAGTCATCTCTTATAAAGGAGCGACATGAGTTTCTCACATGGTGGACAAGAAGAAAAGAATTATTATACACAGCACTGCACTATATTACACCTAAAATGGGTTATGCAGTCAACCAACACTCACTGTCTCAGCTAAGGCATGAAGAGCAGCCCCTTGGGAATGGTACAGGAGGATTACTGCTACCCGTGGAACTGACTGTCAACATTTGTCAAAGTCGAGATGAGAAGAGGGGATGGGTAGGGTGGGGGAGAAAAGGAAGAAAACCCGAGAAACAAACATTTCTACAGCTGCTGCATCACAATGCCTCAAATGACATCAGCCAAATGGCTGCAATGGGTCCCTCTGCTTTGTCTGCAGGCAAAACGGGAAGCAAAAGCAGCTACCTGAAAATCTGAATTATCCACATTTCCTGCAAACCAAGTGTTGTAATTATACTCAGTGATTGAACCAGTTTTAAACAATACACCTCAGAGGTAGGTGCCAGGTAACCATTTTTCTGTTGTATTTAGGGATTGCCAGGGGTTTAAATAATACCATTTCTCATGGGTTATCTAGTTTATACATCTAAACAATCAAGTTGAATTAAGACTTCAACAAGGACACCGAAAATGCATTAAAATATAATATAAAGATATCTTCTGTACTTCTGCCTCCTCTTCACCCCGGGGAATTTTAGAAGAAAGCATTTTATAGGTTTTCACTCCCTCCTGATGTAAAACTTACACATTGTGGGACATCTGACCCTGGTCTCAAAAGCTGGGTATAAATTATAATTTCTGTATTGTCATAGTAACACCATATTTTTAAAGTAAGGAAGACAAATAGCATCGCTGAACTGCTGTCTATTTTGAGAGTTTTTATTTCTGAAAATTACTCACTGGAATACTAAAAGACTGCAAATATAAATCAAATGAACAGGTTACACAGCACGACCAACAGCACCTTGAGAAGCAAGACAGGTTAGTGCTTTGTCTTTACAACAGGCTCAAACTCATCCTGACCCTTTCTACCAGAAATTTTAAGCAGTGGTTTCTTTTCTCTCTACATTTTTCCTTCAGAGGCGTTAATGAATCTTCTGCACATTTCCAGTATGGTCAGTTTGTACTTGCTTCTTTAAGTTTTGTTGCAGCTCTCTCATGGAAAATGAGCTTTTATTACAAAATTCAGCACTAATAATTCCCTAAACCCTAGCTGATTCTCGCGCCATCTCCACCCTTGCCCGCCCCCAACATCCATTAAAAGTGATCTGATTAGCAGCTATCAAATAGAATTAGCAGGCACACAAAGAATGAGAAACAGGTTGTAAACTACAAATAGTTGATATCAAACTTGAAACATTAACAATAAAGCATTAAATGATGACTTGACAAAAATATTGTCTAAAAGTCAAAACAAAAACAGGAAACAAAAGAAATAATCAGATCTGATAGGTTGCCTCAAAGAGAATTCATGCCTCAGGTCAGAGACTTGCATCAGAACTAATGTTTGTCCACAGTTACTGCCAGAACCGAACATGTGCAGCGTTTTCTGTTTCTCCCCCTGCCGCCCCCCCCCCCCACTTAATTTCCAGCATCCATTGTGTTTTTTGTTTTGCATTATTGTTTAATATTACATTTGAAGGTGTTAAAAGGTAACCCAGGATGACTTGGCCTTCCAATCTTCCCACAGCTCCTGCGGAATAATTTCTTCCTCTAACCTCCAATCCCAACAATGTGGCCATAATATCAGCTGCACTTTCAGACACAGCAGTTTGAGTCCATTTTACAGTGATGCTGTTGGCAAAAACCACTGATCCTATTTTTAACAAATGTGTAAATATTAACATTGCTCTCCCCCTCCCCCCCCCCGGCCACCCCACCACCACCCCTGAAGGCACTGACGCATTTTGGTTGTACAGAAAGATTTTCATCAAGGTTGCTGCTCTTCATGTATGAGCTGGAACAATGTGAATTAGCATGCTACCCGACAGATAATCACTGACAAGCCTGATCCTGTTCTCATCCAATGTGCAACAAGGTTGATTTGATTACAACCTAGAACAAGATCTTGGCTAACTTTATCTGCTCCCTGCCCAAAGGGTGCTGAGGGCATCATACCAGCCAATTTTGGCATAAAACATGGAACTTGCAGGCCTACATGGGCCAGATCAATAAATTTAATTGAGCCATCTGAGAGTCCCAACTTTGTTCCTAGTTTCATCCAAAACTCCATAGCTGCTTCACTACTGTGAAAAGTACTTGTCAAAACTCTGACTCATGACATGGCACAAAAAAAAAACAAACTGAAGAGATTGTTTTGTTTTATAAGTCTCCAGATGATTCAGTGCTAAATGGGGTTGCAGCCAATGCCTCAGCTACTGAGCACAGTAGCTATCCTAATCTTCACAATCACGCCACTGGGAAAAGACCATTCCAAATCAAAGAAACCAAGCCTTTTTAACAGCGATAAGGAACAGTGCACCTGCTCAAAAAACTGTGCAGAGAGCTCTTATTTCCTGCTCGTAACCAGCCAAAGAGAATTTCCCACCGTTAAAATGCCAGTCTCCGTTATGTAAATTAGTGATGGGATCAAAAGGGTGTGTGTGTGCTGGAATACTTTCTCCAATGGTTCATACACAACCATGCTCTCTTCCCCCTTCTATAAAAACTTTACCGGGATTTTATATTGCTTTTATAAACTGTCACTTCAAATATCCATGAGTAAAGTGACAAGCTTTTATTTTTTTTAGTGAAACTGTACAGCTACCAGTGCATACAGTTTGCTTGCCCAATATCTTTGCACGCTCTTATTTTACCTCTTACATAATGCTAAGTGGATGGGTGGTGGGGGTAGAGAAGAAAGATGGAAAAGACAGGGTAGAAAAATAGGTGTAGAAAACAGAAGAAAGAAAGGCGAGAGGCACAAGGAGGGGGGCTGGAATTCTTAGCATTCCCCACAGACGAGCGCATTTCACCAAAATCTTCCAGCCACCTCCCATAACACATCTCAGCAGCCTCTTTAACACCACACTAAGTGTCCAGTTTTATTTGGTTTGTTGCCAGGGTACCTTGTGATGCTTGGACTTTGGAAAGCTCTGTCATTTAAGGTCAAAAACAATTTAGCAAGATGCAGTGAGGATCCTGAGCCAGCCAGAGCGAAGTCTTATGTGCCGTGGCTGAAATTCAGTCACTGTTGTGACCAGTTGTAATGCTCTGGCAAACATTACTGGGTCAGCCACCAGCAATCTCGGGACCTCCCTTGCCCCATACCCATGCCCTTACCATGAAGCTTATCTCAGGTGGCTTAAATTGGATCATCAAGATAAAAATGATAGATCAATGGGACTAGACTTGCTCCGTAAACCTGAATAATTAATCTCCCTGACTCCAACATAAAGCTCTACTTTTTGATTCCGTGCCCACCACGAGTAGACAATCTATTTGACATAATATTGATAGTAACAAAAAGCTTGATTGTTAAAACGCAAGTAGTCTTGGAATAAAAGGTCTCACTTTTGACTGCAAATAAGATGGCTCTCAATGGAGCAAAACAGAACGGTCAACAAAATGTGTGTTGGACAGTGGACTGCACATCCAAGTGCAGCTGTCTACTGCAGATCACTCTACAGAAAACCGGCCTGTCGGAGTTCTTGCAGTAGCAGGAGATAAGGCACTGTGGCTTCCTAATATTGGTTGAAGAATTCTTCTCAGTGAATATACAGGGATTCAACTTGGGAGTGTGGCCTGGTGCAAGCTTTGCCCATCCTTCTTATCCAAAAACTAATTGCTAACAGAACAGTATTCTAATTGCAGTTACATGTCCTTCCAAGTACCCATCAATGGTGACAGACAACAGTTATTTACCAATGAGACTGTGGTGCTTAAAAATCCCAATATCACAGCAATTCCTACGTGCAAAGCAAAACTCAATTTTCAATCTCCAGTGATTACATCCATCCAAGGCATTCTTTTGGCAGGCATCATTCCAACTTGAGCTTTTTAAATTTAATTGATGATTCTGCTGTGTGACACTTCTTCTGCACAAACTGGAAGCAACCAAACTATGAAATAAACCCTTTCAAAGCAAAAACAACCACTATTGTAATATTTTCCACACCTCTTCAGGCAGCTTCAAATGAACAGGATAAACGTAAAGGTACCCAGTAACCATTTCATATGGGTTTCATAGCTGCAGTAGGACCGAGCAGGTCCAAATAAAATACTAAAAGGAGCATATGGTGCGAAGGGAAAGCTATAAACTCTCCCAACTTTTTTGAAATTTTATTCAAATTGCAAAGTTTCGACAGGTACCACCAGTGCTCTATGGGTAAATAGTTGATTTTGAATGCAAAGTTGGGGGGAGGGGGAGGGGAGGACATGGCATGGCATGTGACAACCTTTCACATGTGCCTCGGTAAGTTGTGGAGGAACAGAGCAGAAATAAGAACAAAGAACAAAGAACAATACAGCACAGGAACAGGTCCTTCGGCCCTCCAAGCCCGTGCCGCTCCCTGGTCCAAACTAGACCATTCTTTTGTATCCCTCCATTCCCACTCCGTTCATGTGGCTACCTAGATAAGTCTTAAACGTTCCCAGTGTGTCCGCCTCCACCACCTTGCCCGGCAGCGCATTCCAGGCCCCCACCACCCTCTGTGTAAAATACGTCCTTCTGATATCCATGTTAAACCTCCCCCACACCCCCTCCCTCACCTTAAACCTATGACCCCTCGTGAACGTCACCACCGACCTGGGAAAAAGCTTCCCACCATTCACCCTATCGCCTTTCATCATTTTATACACCTCTATTAGGTCACCCCTCATCCTCCGTCTTTCCAGTGAGAACAACCCCAGTTTACCCAATCCCTCTTCATAACTAAGCCCTTCCATACCAGGCAACATCCTGGTAAACCTCCTCTGCACTCTCTCTAAAGCCTCCACGTCCTTCCGGTAGTGTGGCGACCAGAACTGGGCGCAGTATTCCAAATGCGGCTGAACCAACATTCTATATAACTGCAACATCAGACCCCGACTTTTATACTCTATGCCCCGTCCTAAAACGGCAAGCATGCTATATGCCTTATTCACTACCTTCTCCACCTGTGACATCACCTTCAAGGATCTGTGGACTTGCATTCCCAGGTCCCTCTGCGTATCTACACCCTTTATGGTTCTGCCATTTATCGTACAGCTCCCCTGTACGTTAGTTCTACCAAAATGCATCACTTCTCATTTATCTGGATTGAACTCCATCTGCCATTTCTTTGCCCAAATTTCCAGCCTATCTATATCCTTCTGTAGCCTCTGACAATGTTCCTCACTATCTGCAAGTCCAGCCATTTTCGTGTCGTCCGCAAACTTACTGATCACCCCAGTTACACCTTCTTTCAGATCATTTATATACATCACAAACAGCAGAGGTCCCAATACAGAGCCCTGCGGAACACCACTAGTCACAGGCATCCAGCCGGAAAAAGACCCTTCCACTACCACCCTCTGTCTTCTGTGACCAAGCCAGTTCTCCACCCATCTAGCCACCTCCCCCTTTATCCCATGAGATCCAACCTTTTGCACCAACCTATCATGAGGGACTTTGTCAAACGCTTTACTAAAGTCCATATAGATGACATCCACGGCCCTTCCCTCGTCAACCATTCTAGTCACTTCTTCAAAAAACTCCACCAGGTTAGTGAAGCATGACCTCCCTCTCACAAAACCATGCTGACTATCGTTAATGAGTTTATTCCTTTCTAAATGCGCATACATCCTATCTCTAAGAATTCTCTCCAACAACTTCCCTACCACGGAAGTCAAGCTCACCGGCCTATAATTTCCGGCCTATAATGTTTATTCCCGGGGTACTACATTCAGCTGGACATTGGAGGTGGGAGGCAGAGGGATTGGGATAGAATCACTACAGTAATCTAGGGGCGTACAGCAAGGGACAAAACCAAATACAAGTCAAAATGCCTCAAGATTTGGGAATGAGTTAGCAGGTGGGTCAGAGTAAGATGAGGGCCTTACTTCCAAGAGAAAGGGCAGCATCAAGCAAAGACAACCAATTCTTTATCTTGTCTGAAAATTTTAAGTGGCTACACTTTGCCTCAGCACTGGCTATTCCCAATACCAAGGCCAGCTGCTTGGCACTGGCAAAGCAGGAGTACAGCCAACCCACTGGCACCATTGAGAATTCAAACAATACAACAAATCTAAACTGCAACAGATGACAAGCTCATTGGAGCATTATGCAATACCCAGCAAATACTCATCTTTTCTTTCACACAATCTTCTAAAGGGAGAGATTAAGTTTCAAATTGATAATGGCACTGCCTCAGCAGACTCTCTTGTTCCTTCAGAGACTCAGCCTCGAGTGGTTAGTGCTGGAAAGGGAAAAAATTCATCGGTCTTGAGGTTGTAGTGAGAAATAGCTTTATTCAATCAGCCACGCAAAACTAAGCTTTGGGAGTCCTTGATGCTGGCAACAGGAGCAGCAAGTTAAATATTTTGATTTCCCCAATGCTGACAGTCCCTGGTCCAATGTTGACCCTAGAATTTTTTTTAAATTACAATTGTACACACGAACCATTTTGGTACAGTTTTACTAGAGTGCGACTTGGACTTGCACTTGGGAAGTCATACAATTTTGAGGTGGCACCACAATACATCGATACAAGGTTAAATAACACCACAACGATCAATACAAGGTTAAATAAATTGGTGTGGCATGTATTGCATGGAAATGGCTGTAAAACACAAGACAACTCCAATCAGGAAACATTACAATGAATGCCCCTTCTATTAACGCTAGTTTAAGTCAATGTTCCCGGCAGCGACTAACAGAATTGACATTGAAGGAAGTAAAAAGAAAAATCAATCTACTGTACGGCAAATTATGTCCAGAAAACTTAATGGAGTAGCACAGCATGGATGCAACCTCGTGTTAGCTTACAGAGCAATTTGAGTAACAATGTCAAAACTACCCAGGAAATAAACCTGTTGGACTTTAACCTGGTGTTGTTAAACTTCTTACTGTGTTTACCCCAGTCCAACGCCGGCATCTCCACATCAAAACTACCCAACAGCATGGGAATACTTATTACCCATCACCAATTTGAATTTCAATCTCCATCCAAAAAGATTCTTTAAGAAAAGACATGACAAATCCTAAGGGTTTGACGAGATACACGTTATGCTGTGGGTGAGGCTTTGGTGAATCCAGCTTTGCTGCTGGGTTAGCAACAAGATCACACTGACCAAAAGGAAATCCTGTGCTGCCACTCAGTGGTGGATTTGCAGAATGGCATTTGGAATTTTCACTCCCATCTGGTGATTTCCATTAGTGGCCAGCCATTTGATAAACCACCATTCATTGCAACCTGCATCACATTCCCAACACACAACACGTGATGTTCCAGCAACCACAGTGAGTATTCCCCTCATTCAGATCAATCTTTAATCCTTCACTATGGTACAGTCATATGGAGTGATCCTGAGCCTCCCACGCCCACATTAATAGATAACAAGGCAGCAAGCTAAACACTGTTCACACAATGCAGACCTGTCAACATAGGGAATATTAAACTCGAGATGTGTATTCAAAAAGAAATCATCTGCAAACCCATTAAACATGACCTTTTCAGAGAGTACTCTAACTGAAGTTCATGTTTAAATCAATGTGAAAGAGACATGGCAATCCAGTCCTCATCATCTTTTTGTGATTTGTGCTCTCTCTAATTGAAACATTTTTGGACATTGCTCCAGGAAAATAATTACTCCTTTTAATTGCAGGCCTGACATATGTCGACTTGAAGACACAATTTTCAGGTTTTTGTCTCGGTTTATGTCCATCATATTTGGACATCCACATTGTAATTGGGATAAAGCCCGATGACACCCATTCTTAACTGCACTGATTCCACCAAGACTGCTACAGGGAGCCAACAAAATGCCGGAAAATATTGCACTTGCATCATCTAACTGCCCTCTTGAAACAATTCACTGGTATGGCATGCATCTGGATATCAGTTTGACTCTGATCATGCTCAACCACCAGGTACGGTTAAAACCCTCTGTATTCTGCTACAATTCCAACGCACCCAATCTGTCTGGAGAGCTTTCCTCTTCTATTTCCTTCCCTCAATTTGGAGATCTATATTACACCCCTAAGAATCTCCTCTTCGAAATGTTTCAGCTCCAATAACAATTTTCTGCCACCTTCTGGGCCTCTCCTCTCGACAGTACGTATTCTACCCTTCAGCTTCCTTTCAAACCTTCCTCCTCCTTTCCCTCATGTATATATTTATAACCCAAGATATTTATTTTCCAGTCCTGTCCAGTTTACAAACAGGTTTCTTCACATTATTAAATCTGTAAGCTCAGTCTCTGTACTTAAAGCTGGGATTGTTCTCCTAAAGAGCATAAAATGAAGAACCAAACTAACAGAGTATTCAAAATTGAGGGGTTTCACAAAGTAAAGAAAACTTGTTTGCTAAGACAAGGGGGTCAAGTAATCAATAACTACAGATTTAAAAATACCTGGCAAAAGACCGAGGTGGGGGCATAAAAAGATAAAAAGGTATGATGTGCAGTGAAAGAAAGCTGAACACTTCAGTGTCACACTTCAAATCACAGTAAGAAGTCTCACAACACCAGGTTAAAGTCCAACAAACCTGTTGGACTTTAACCTGGTGTTGTGAGACTTCTTACTGTGCTTACCCCAGTCCAACGCCAGCATCTCCACATCATGACACTTCAAATCCACAGGGAATCTAAACTCAGTGGTATCACTTAATTCAAAGTAAACATCTGAAGTGACAGTTTGCAAATATAATAGCCAGTTAGAATTACAGAATAGTACTGCCATTCAGCCCATCAACACTCTAGGAGAATGACACTAACTACTTGTATTTGTGTCAACTCTCCAAAGTTTCCATAAGTTGGATAACGTAACTATTGGTGCTGATGTGGCACCACTGCGACATCTGCCTCTGTGCTCCGAAAAGAGACGTGCCAAGTTCAAAATAGCCTAAATTGATATTTAAATGTGGTAAAACCTAGTAATCAGCACAATCACTGCAATCACTGCAATAACCACTCTACAGGGTGGGGGTGGCAGAGCAGAGGCAACTCATATCACAAAGTAAGGGAGTACTCGAGAATTTACTTTGATAAGTGTAGCACTGTTAAAGGGTGAAAGGATAGCAAAGAACATTCGAGGAGCCTGTCCAGCTCGCAAACCACCCATTCAAACTTGCTTAGTTAGGTAATATTGTGGAGAACTGTGGAAAAGAAAAGCTTCCATAATGGAGCAGTTTAACATGTTTTCCATATAGTGCACTTACTTCCCTTTGCTCAATCATGATTATTTTTTGAAAAGTTTACTCAACAATTACTCCGATTTTACCGCAGCTCCAAACCACTGTTCAATGACAAACAAATGAAAGAATAGTTATTTTCTTGTGTGGACAACACAGTTCAGGGAAAAACAAGAATAATATCCATTCTCATACGAATGACACTATTCAAGTAGAAAGTTTAAGAAATGCAAGTTCAGTAGCAGATTGTTAATGCTGCTTCACTAAATTAGATCAATTATGATTTTAGTACTGACTTATTGTAATACACCAAAAGCAGAAATATATTAATATTTACACAAAATTACCCCAAGCACAATGCTCACAATGAACCACTAAACTATGCTGAGAAAAGCACAATATTAATACTGACCCACTGTGATGAAAATGTGTAAATGATCAATGTATGTATTGTGTTGTGTTTCAGGAAAATGTTTTAAAGTTCAGCTTTTCTCTACAGGTAGTCATTATGTTTGGGAGGAATACATCTCGGGAAGCTAATTAATCATTTCAACCTTGCAAGTGCTTATGCTAGAGTTAATGGACTTTTGTTCAGTCACGTTCCCCTGCAACTTAATGTGATTGACAGGCTCATGTGATGTTGTGGTTTATGTGCAATTCTGGTTCTGTAGCAATGATGTGGAGATGCCAGCGTTGGACTGGGTATTAACCTGGTGTTGTGAGACTTCTTACTGGATCTGTAGCAGAGAAAGAAACAGGCTTTTGCAGAAAAAGAGCTGGAGTTTGGATGTGCTGATTGAAGCTAGGAGTGTTCTGCAGGCTGCTGAAAGCTCTCTCTCTCTAGTTAGGACTCATTAGAGCAAGTTTATTTGTGATTAAAGTGGGTTTTAAGTCTGTAAGAAGAATATTGCTTATTTGGAAAGGAAGTAGTGATAAGTTAGAAATTACGAGTTGCTTCTTTTCATATTTAAAGATTGCACAACTATTAAGAGTTAAGCTGCTTTATGTTGTTATACTTAAACTTATGAATAAAGTTCGTTTTGAAAAATGATCCTTAATTTGTCAGTGGATTACTCCTGGAGCAAAGCACTTTTCCTCACATTTGTCAAAATAGAAGAAAAAAAATCGCTGGGCTCTCGCCTGACTTCATAATATACCTCGTCAAAATTGGGTCAATTTATAGGCTTCAACATCCGGTAACTAAAGAGTGCACACGCAGCCCATACCTCCAATTAATGCTAGCTTATTTAATTCCCATTCTACACCACTGACTTGAATCAAAGTTTTAGGCTACCAGCTGCTTTAGCCAGCTGAACGTGTGGAAAGTTCGTTTTTATTCAAAGGATGTGAACACCGCTGGCTGGATCAGTATTTATTGTCCATCTCCAACTGCCCTCGAGAAAGTAAGGGTAAGCCATCATTTTGAACCTCAGTAGTTCAACTACCATATTTGCAAACAGCACTTTGAAAAAAAGATCAGAGGTAATATCGAAATGTATTCGCATTTCCTTGTCCAGTAATACAGAGTACGAAAGGAGATTCCTCTAACTGAATGTTAGAGAGCTCCTAAATCTCCCATTCCTTTACATATTTTTAAACAATTCTGCACAATCCATTGTCATATCATCCTAAGTAGCTTTAAGTAACGCTTCCCAACAAATTAGATCCATGGAATTTTATTTAGTTGGAATTTCATGCAAACTATCAAAATTCAGTGATTAAGTATTTCACTGATTTTGAGCCCTCAAGTGCCATCCATGATTTAGTAATGGACAATAGCTTTAATTCAGCAACCTCATCATACATCGCCATCAGAGGTTTCAAGGGAGATGCAGAACTCTGATAATTAGCAGTTCAAATTTTTCAAAGGTATGTGTAGCCAACCTGTGTGCAAATGTTCCAACAGACTGTGGTGTGTGTGTTATGGTACAGCACAAGTCACAAATCATATCGACTTGTCAGCAAATACATGCCCATTAACACCGGCCTAGAAAATTAGCCCAAGGGCAGCATAATATAAATAGGGGTCTACAAAACTAGTGTAAGATGGTATACAAATCAGGGTCGACTAAACAAGTGAAAGTTTATCACCAGTCCCTGCCTGCTCCACAATAACATGCAAACCACAATCCTGACTAACGGACCCATCACAGACACAGTTCATTTTTGAGGCAGGGTCAAGCAAGGCTGTGACTTTGCACCAACACTCATCTCAATCTTTCTTGGTGCAATGGAGCATTGCAGCTTCTCCAAGCTCCCTGCTGGAGTGGAGCTAAACTACAGAACAACTAGGAATCTGTTCAACCTCACCTCCTCCAAGTGCAGGCCAGATGCAAAGTTGTCCCATCCTCCATCATTGAATGATGCTTTGGGAAGCTGAGCTCCAAACCATTATCAACATCTTCACTGAGGCATATGAGAACATGGGCCTTGCACCAAATATCCACACAGCAAAGGTCCTCTACCAACCTGCCCCACCACACAGCACTGCTCCATGGTTATCAAAATCCACAACAACGCCTAGGGCAATGTGGACCAATGTGGAGCCTATTGTCAACAAGAGCAGGCATTGATAACGAGGTTCAAAACTGCCTTCAGTACGTCAGTGCAGCCTTCAGTCGCCTGAGGAAGTATGTGTTTGAAGACCAGGATCTCATACTTGGCCTCAAGCTCATGGTGTCAGAGCAGTAATGATACTTGGCCTTCTATATGGTTCCGAGATGTGGACTATGTATAGCAGACATCTCAAAAACCTGGAGAAGTACGACCAGTGCCGCCTCTGCAAGATCCTGCAAATCTATTGGCAGGGAGGTGCACCGTCAGTCTTCTTGTTCAGGCCAACATGCCCAGCATCAAAGCATTGGCTGTACTTGATCAACTCCACTGGGTGGGCCACATTGCCCATGTGCCTTACACGAGAGGCCCTAAACAAGCACTCTACTTGGAGCTTCAACATGACAAGTGAGCCCCAGGAGAGCAAAGGAAATGCTTCAAAGACTCCCTCAAAGCCTCCTTGAAAGTACAACATCCCCACCAACACCTGAGAATCCCTGGCCCAAGAGCACCCGAAGTGGAGGAAAGTCATCTGAGAAGGAGCTGAACATGAGCTTCATCGGCGAGAGCAAGCTGAAGCCAAGCGTCGAAAGAAATTCATGGCAACCCAGGCAGCCCACCCATCTGCTTCTCCAACCACCGTCTGCCAACACCTGTGACAGAGACTATAGGTCACACATTGGATTCAACTCAAGTCACCTGAGAACACATTTTGAGTGTGGAAGCAAGTCATCCTTGACCCCGACAGACTGGCTAAGGAGGAAGGGCAGCATGACATTCATAACAATCCACTAAAGTGAGCAGCATGATATCCATCTCGATCCACTAAAGTGAGCAGTATGATATTCATAGTGATCCACTAAAGTAGTGGAAGTACAGCATGCTGTTCATAGTGAATTTTTCTGTCACAGATGAAATCTGGCTATGATGCAAAGAATATGGGATCTGAAGTTCAGCCTGCAGTCATAAAGGACCTGAAGGTTCAAACTGAGAAAATGGTAGGAGAGCGTGATAGAGTCAGTGACTGGGGAAAATAGTTTGCAGGGGTGCCAGTGAAGACCATGGCTTCAATCTTGCCAATATGTAAAATATATTTATTGCAACTTCAGAATCTAACTTCATGATACTACAGCAACTTCACACAAGCAGTGGTAAAATTATCACACCTAGTGTATGCATGCATGAAAACATGGGCCACAATGGTCTACAGGAAGGCTCTGAGCTATTGTTAAATATGAGAGATCAGTACCAAAGCTGTTCACCCAAACTCTGATGTATAATGTAACTATGAAGAACTGCTCCATTTTTTATATCCAGAATTTGTTAGCCACGTGTCCACGCGGAACTGCTTCAGAACTCTGCACCGACGTTTCCTAATTCACTGGCCGGAGAAGGACCTAGCCTTTGCCTAATGTTCCTCCCTTCCCAAACTTTCGCTTCTCTCCTTTTCCCCCTCTCCCTTTATTATTTTGCACCTACTTACTTACAGTAGTGTAAAACAGAAGCAAATCCAATTCGGTGGATAACTGCAATTAATTGCAATATGAAAAGGAGGCACGGATGACACTAAAAGCTAGAAGGTAGAAACCAGATTTTGCTGTCACTTGAAGCCTCAAGCTGGAATGGAGTCTTGAAATCATTCACAAGCTAGTTAAGATGAGTTTTTTTGCAATTGTTTTACCAGTATTTTATGCCCAAGAATTTGAAAACATTGTCATGATTAATAACCATGATGCTCAACTGATTTGCATGAAATTTACATGACTTAAAACACAGGCTTAGACTACATTAATTATTTTTCCACTTGTAAGATAGCTGAGCTGCAAGTTAAGATGGGAAGCATTACATAACAAACCTTGTTGGACATAGAAAAATTTAGCTGCCTGACAGTTTAAAAAAAGATCGACCACTAGATGGCAAAGCACACCAAGACGTATTTAAATGCATAAGCAGTTGAAGTACCTTCCTTTTGTGGTACAGGAAACACTTGTAGGTATTCCTTTCCATACCTCAACTAGGTCAGCTAAGTTTGCATAGCGTTGAAACAGAACCATGTCCATTCCAGCTAAGTATTACAGATAGCCATAACTGGATAGACTGGCAAATGACAGAACAGAGTTTACCTGGAAATGGCATCTTAAGTATAAGGCATTATGGAGAAAATGCTCTATAAATGGCATGGTTTATGTTTACAACTTGTGGTGTTTTAACAGTTTGGTGACCGAACAGACAAGATTCACGTAGGTGTGCACCTCTGTTTTGAACAGGATTCCTGCTTACTATTAAAAGATAGTCAGGGTGGGGCAGAAAAGCAGCACTGCAAAATGGAGCTCTCAAATTCAAATTTAAGTGGAGGAGGAGATTGACTGGGGAAATGGTGTAGTAAAAAATTTTAAAACCATGACATTTGACATGGGATGTCATATTGTAACATTACATGCCCACTGGGCATGGAGCAATCAATGAATGCTCTATGGCCCCCAGTGTACCTAAGGTTGCATCTTGGCAATGATGACTGGCACCAAGCTTGAAATACTCAGGTCAAAGTTGGACAACGTGGATTGAAAGACTAATAGCAGAAGGATAATTAGTAGCAGCAAGAGGTTTGTCATTCTTCAATAATAAACACATAATCCTAATACCTGGTGTCAAGAATCTCCACTCAAACCCAAAGAAATTTTAAAGAATAAAGAAATTTCTAAATGGAATTAGAATCAATACTGGACACAAAGTCTTCAAAGCCTATGTAAAATAAATGGCTTGTAAGCTTTTTTAAAGAATCTGTTCATAGGATAATCCAGCGTTTACTGCCTTTTCCTAATTGCCCTCCTGAACCATTGCAGTCCAGTGCTATTAGGGAGAGAGCTTCAGTATCTTGATCCAGCAACATGAAAGAACGGTGATATAGTTCCAGGTCAGGGTGGGGAGTGGCTTGGAGGGAAACTTGCAGGTGGCGGTGTTCCAATGCATCTGCTGCTCTTGTCCTTTGAGATGATGGAGGTCATAGGTTTCAAAGGTAGTGTCATAGGATCCTTTGAGTTGTTGCAATGCATCAAATTGGAGATAGGTAGAGAACTCAACTCTAGTGCACTGGTCATTTTCAAATCCGTGCAAATTTCAAAGCTGCAGGTATACACGGCACCTCAGTCTAAGGAAGGATTGATGGATTCGACTAGTCATCTGATGATTCTCCAATGCCTATTAATAAAGTTTTAAGTTTAAAGTTTATTTATTAGTGTCACAAGTAGGCTTACATTAAGATTGCAATGAAGTTACTGTGAAAATTCCCAGTTGCCACACTCCGGTGCCTGTTCAGGTACACCGAGGGAGAATTTAACATGGCCAATGTGCCTAACCAGCATGTCTTTTGGACTGTGGGAGGAAACCCATGCAGACACTGGGAGAACATGCAGACCCCGCACAGACAGTGAACCAAGCCAGAAATTGAACCGAGGTCCCTGGCACTGTGAGGCAGCAGTGCTAACTACTGTGCCACCTCTATTAGTTTGTCAATAGGCTATCAGGTTAACTACTTGTACTTATAGCTGTTGTACCTTTAACAATAAATCTTCCTAATTACGAATCGGAGACCTTGTGACACAGTGGATCATGTCCCTGTCTCTGGACCAGGAAACTCCAGGTTCCAATCCCACTCAAGGAATTGATGGCCAAGTAAGTTGGGTTCATAACATGGGCAAACTGGTTGATTATAACCTGGAAATAGAATCATAGAATCCCGGCAGTGTAGGAGGTCATTCAACCCATTGAGCTTGCGCCAGCAACAATCCCATCCAGGCCCTATCCCCATGCATTTACCCTGCTAATCCCCCTGACACTCAGAGGCAATTTAGCATAGCCAATCAACTTAACCAGCACATCTTTGGACTGAGGGGGGAAACCAGAGCACCTGGAAGAAACCCATGCAGACACAGGGAGAAAGTGCAAACTCCACACAGTCACCCAAGGCCAGAATCGAACCCAGGTGGATCCCTGGCGCTGTGAGGCAGCAGTGCTAACCACCGTCATCGTGCCGCCCCATCCTTCCAATATACTTGATGGTAGGCAATAAAAATGAGAGTTTCCTGATGAGCTCTATTACAAACACTGCAGAGCCTTGCCAAGCACAAAGCAACATTAATCAAAAATAGAAGCCCATAGTCATCAACACTCTCTTAGGACGTGGCACCCTGAAGAAAGAGAATGCTGAATCTCACTGAATACCTGAAGGAAGATAAAGCCATGTTATCTTTCAGTGCAGAGAAGGTAAATTCAAACTCAGTGCAATACTGAAAACACCTGACCATAATTTCACCAAGGAGCAAAGCTAGGATTGGCAGTAACAAGTGCCTAGATCCACAACGCTGAAAAGACAGTGACCAGCTGGGGCCAAAAAGACCAAGGAGATCCCAGGTTTATCTTCAGTCTGTGCCAAGAGAGCTGATCTCATCTGGTGGAGGCAGCTTGTGAGCTATAACCAGCCTCAATGCCTTACTGAGCAAGAGGAAAATAGTCAGCCTGCTGAAACTGCACATGGACAATGCGAAAAGACAGGATGGGATGGGTTGCTCTGCTGGCCCATCTCACAAGGCACCCTTCCTTTCAAACTAGTTTCGAGATTCTCATGAAAGTGGCCACTTACGACCTGTAGAAACTTATTCCAGCAAGGAATCAACAACTTCAGAAGAGAGGATAAAACCGTAGGTTGAAACATGAGCAAACAAGAAGCCAATGGAAATAAGAATTAACATTGCATGTGCGTGGGAAGAGACAGCCACTGTGACATCAAGCTTAATATATGATAGGTGCATTACCCCCTCGTTTCTTTCAGTTGGTAACCTGCTCTGAATTTTTTCCCTCATATTTTAGCTCAAGTACATTTACACTGCAAATTGCTGGAAATGCAGAGAATATGAGGACAACCATGGTGAACAATAGAACAATTTACTTCTAACTCATGAGATGTATGGACCGACAAACAGGGGTAACTGAGGTGAGACCATGGTAAATTAGTCAAATGACAGAAAAATAAAGAGGGAAAGTTCAATTCAGCGTGAGGAAAGAAAGTCAAAGGAAATGAAAAATGTAAGCATGTAAAACATTTTTAAAACATCTAAAATAATTTACAATGTGCAGAAATGAGACTCCATAGTTCCCTTTGTGTTGAGGGGTTGAGTAACTACAGGAACATGAAATTTGTTATTCAAAAACTTCTTAAGTTAAGCATCAGCTCCAATGTATGTGGCGAGCTTACTTTGTTTTAACAGTTCAAATGTAGCAATCTCTTCACATTCATGGGGTGGTCAACAGCGAGTTCCTGGTTTTGAGCATTGAATGGTGGAGCAACACAAATTGTCAAGCAATTTGTGGTGATTCAACTCATTGCAAATCTCTTTCAGGTCATAAATTACTGGGTTATTTGAAAAAAATAATAGTGTCTACATTAATCTTGATGTGGAGATGCCAGCGTTGGACTGGGGTAAACACAGTAAGGAGTCTAACAACACCAGGTTAAAGTCCAACAGGTTTGCCTGTTGGACTTTACCTGGTTGGACTTTAAACCCGTTGGACTTTAACCTGGTGTTATTAGACTCCTTACTACATTAATCTTGCCATATTTTCTCAGGAAATTACAGGCCGTAGTTGCTAAGGTTCCTACGAATGACATTTGAACAATGAACGTAGGAATAGTATTTGAACACGTGTCCCTTTAGCTTTCACAGAACTTTCCCCTCAAGTAAAAAAAGATGGGTAGCAGTTTGAATATCTTGCAATACTGTACTTCACAAACTTCAGTATTTGGAAGATATGCTTTCCCTCATCTGACTGACATTTTGCTGCAGCACAGATGCAACAAGCTAAGCCTGCAAAAATTGATACGGCCCAAGTTCTGGGTTGTGCAAGTATTATAGATACAAAACCATTTTCTATTCTTTCAAACAGCTAATTGGAAAGTGCCCACAGTGAGACAAGAATATTTTTTCTAAGGTCGAAGCATTCTTTATAACGCATAAAAAAAATTGGGTCTATGAAATCTAATTCAAAGAATAAGGAAGAACATACCAGGTATAGATAATTGTTTTCTTAATTCACCCTCCACATATATTAAGATGCAGTTGTAGCAAAAAAAGGGAGGACATGGGTTATGGTATCTGATTTAATTTGAAGAGCCATACAATGGACAGGCACATGAAAAGTGCACATGAACAAGCCTTAACTCACCCCATATTAAACCCGAACCTAAATGAAGCTTTAAAAAAAAACACGAGGCTTTAAAACAGATGGTACATATCTGTTTGCATACATTGTACAAATCAAATATTTTCTGGAAACATTTGCACTGCACTGAGCTAATACATACCGTAAAGTTAAATTTTGATTTCTGAATGCTCTTGTAGAATCACAGCAAAAACCCATTCACTTAAAGAAACAAGTCTTACATTGAGATGGGGCAACTTTACATGGCAAGAACAAAATAATTCCCATTTCCATAACTGATTTACTGGTACTAGCTCCAAGGAGACAGCAAATCACAGAACATCTCCCAACAAGGGTTGACCTGCTTGTTCAGTCCTTTAAATTCTAGAACATGGATTGTTAGGCGGAAGATAACCCTGCTATTTAAGAGGAAGAGAGAAAAGAGGATTATTAGTTTACCTATCAATTGTAGGCAAAATGCTAGTCTGTTAGGAATATGGTAATATGGTAACCGAGTAATTAATGAAGTGATAAAATGTTTGTTGATTCTGCCTAATCACATTAAGGGAAATAGTGTTTGACACATCTGTTCGGTTTTTGTGGGTCTAACTGGTAGGATGAAAAGGGGAGAAACCAGAGGATATAGTATATTTATTTTGAAAAAGTGCAGCACAAGAAGTTACTGCACAAGATTATGTTTCATAGCATTGGAGGCAATATATTAGCATGGATGAAGTTTTATTATTGGATAGGATACTCAGCAGGAATAAAGAGAGCATTTTCAAGCTGGCAGGCTTTAACTGGCCACAGGTCTTAACTGGTACAGGATCAGTACCTGGGCCACAGCTATTTATGATCTATATCAATGACCTGGATGAGGCGAGTGAGTCCAAAACATCCAAGTTTGCTGATGATACGTTAGGTGTGAAATCAAACAGTGAGAAGGAGGCAAAGAATGGACACAATGGACACCAAGGATTTGATAACAATGCCCAACACCTCCCTATCTGTTCACCTGCTGCTGTAACATGCTGTTGTTGCATCTAAACTTGACTATCCCAACTCTCAACATTCCACCCTTCATAAACTGGAGGTCATCCAAAATTCTGCTGTTTGCCAAGTCCTGTCCACACACCCTCACGCTCATTAACTTATACTGACTTCCAGTCAAGCAATGTTTCAATTTTTAAATTTTCATCCTTGTTTTTAAATCCTTCCAAGGTCTCCTCGCCTCTCCCCATCTCTGTAATCTCATCCAGCTTTCACCTAATTCTGGACTCTTGAGCATTCCAATTTTAGTCGCTCCGCTGTTGCTGGCTATGCCTTCAGTTGTTTTGACCCCAAGCTCTGGAATTTCCTCTCTGCACCTCTGGCTTTCATTTTTAACCTCACTTTCTTACTGAAAATCTACCTCTATTAAAGGTTTTGGTCCTCTGACCTAATGTCTCTTCATGTGGATCATTTTGTTTTCTACTGCTCCTGTGAACCACCTTGGGGACATTTGGCATCATGAAAAGCCCTATACAAATAAGTTATTTCTGTTGATGGGTGTGTGGCTGATGCTCAGTCATCAAGTATATTCAAGACAGGTTAATACATTTTTGGCTACTAATGGAATTATGGGAATTGGGGACAGTGTGGGAAGGTGAAGTTGAGGTTGAGGTGGAAGATCAGTCATGATTTTATTGATTGGCAGAGCAGACGCAAGGATGAAATGGTCTTTTTCTGCTTCTATTTCTTATATTCTTATGCCCAGATTTACTGGGTGTAGTTCGCCACAAAAACTTTCCTCACTTTTGAATCACTGCCCTTTGGCATTTGACATGGAGATGTTCTAGGCATGTTCATAACTGTAAATGGTCTTCAAACACTGGAATCTGTGTTATTGAAACTAGAGCTTATGCTAGCAATGAAGAGTTGACATTACCCTCCTATACAGGCATCAATTCATTAAATCAAAGAAAATTAAGGGCTTTAATAAAGAACAGTGATATCATGGTGCTATTCACCAATGTCCATTTTAGAGTTCGTGATCAAAAAAGCACAAACCTCTGTCTTTAGATTTAGACCAACCTCATTGTCTAACAGAGAATTGGTAACTGCTCCTGAAATTAATAGTTCCTTCCAAGCATTGTTGCTTCCTGACAGCCATGGATTTGCATCCACTATAATTTTCCACCTTTGATGATACAACAATTAACATTAAAGAAAACACAAACCGCTAATCAACTGCACATGCTTACTGATTCTTGTATACTATCAATGTGAGCTAACATTAACATTATAAAACAAAGCTGCATAGAATACTGTGGCCAAGTGGTTGAAACTTTCTTCCCCAGATTTGTAATGGTAGGAACAATGCAAACACTTGTTCCATAACTTCAAATATTAAAGTGGTACACGAAAATAGACTATTTACTACATCTTATTCTGCATTTCCCCATGGATTTTGTTGTTACTCCTGTATCTGAGCCCCTCCCTCCCCTCCAGATTTTATTGCTGTGCCTGTATCTCAGCCCCCTCTGCCAGCTTCATTACATTTGCATTTTCAAAAGCAAGCTGAAAAGGTGATGTACTACATAACAGCAACAACTCGCATTTGGAGAGCTCCTTAAACATTGTAATAAAAATGCTCCAAAGCACCTCATGGAAGTGTGCTACCAAACTATGATTGCTGTTTGATCTCCCCAGCCTGAGTCTAATAGTAGATTTGATAACTAGATATGTTGTTTATTAGCTGCTGGAAGAACAGAATCAACATCATCATCAGCTTTTTTCAACCAACAGTCAAATAGATGATCCAGGAGTTGCCTATTTCACAGACAGGCGATTCATGGCTCCCTTAAATACAGAAATAAAGAAGCAGCTTGGCATTTAAGTTGCGTTACAAATATTAAATCACATCAAGTTCCATTCCCATATCACTTCTGTGTTCGCCGACTTACACTGGCATGATCAGAAACTTCTCATCCTGGTTTTCTAATCCCTCCACGGCCTCACTGCTCTATCTCTGTAATCTATCCCAGCCCCATAACCCTCAGATACCTGCACTCCACTAATTCTATCCTCTTGTGCAACCCCTATTTTAATTGTTCCTCCACTGTGAACTATGATTTCAGTTATCTAGGCCCCAAGCTCTGGAACAACCCCCTGTAATGACTCGGAGCCTGACTGAAAAGGAATATAGTTCACTACAGAATACAAATTAAAACCGTGGCATACAGAGATGGCAGAGACGTTAAACCAATACTTTGTCTCTATCTTCACAATAGAAGATAATAATTCTGTCCCAAAAACTGCAGTTAATACAATGGAATTTGGTGAAATTACTATAACCAGGGAGGTCTTCAATAAACTGAAGGGTTTAAAAGTAGATAAGTCCCCGGGACCTGATGGCCTACACCCTAGGGAGTTAAAGGAGGTGACAGCAGAGACAGTGGATGCATTAGTTATGATATTCAAAAATTCCCTGAATTCCAGAAACGTACCGGTGGACTGGAAACATGCTAATGTGACGTCCTTATTTTAAAAAGGTGGGGCAAAAAGTGGCAAACTATAAACCAGTCAGCCTGACCTCTGTGGTGGGAAAGTTGCTGGAGTCAATCATTGAGGAGGAGGTGACTGAGCATCTGGAAAAGCAACAAGTGTCAACATGGTTTTGTGAAGGGCAAGACTGGTTTGACAAACCTGCTAGAGTTCTTTGGGGATGTAACCAGCAAGGTAGATAACGAGGATCCTGTGAATGTGATCTATCTGGATTTCCAGAAGGCATTTGATAAGATGCCACACAAGAGACTGATCTAGAAAGTTAAATCCCAAGGGGTTGGGGTTAGAATAGTGGCTTGGATTGAGATCGGCTGACTGATAGATAGCAGAGGGTTGGGATAAATGGGTCCTTTGCCAGTTGGCAATCTGTTACGAGTGGGGTCCCGCAAGGTTCAGTTCTCAGACCACAATTATTTACAATCGATATCAATGATCTACAAGAACAGAATGTAACAACGAAATTTGCTGACGACACGAAAATAGGTGGGAAAACAGGCTATGAAGAGGAGACAAAATGTTTACAAATGGATATTGACAGGCCAGGAGAATGGGCCAGAATCTGGCAGATGGAGTTTAATGTGGATAAATGCGAGGTCATCCACTTTGGCCAGAAAAAATAAAAGGGCAAAAATTACTATTTAAATGGGAAACAGATTCAAAAGGTGTCTGTGCAGAGGGATCTGGGTGTCCTTGTGCATGAGTCTCAGAAAGTGGGTATGCAGGTGCAGAATGTTAAGAGTGTAAGAGTAGAGAAGTGTTGTTACAATTGTGTAAGGCATTAGGAGTAGTGTGTTCAATTTTGGTCACCTTCTTTGAGGAAGGGTGTGGTGGCACTGGAGACGGTTCAGAAGAGGTTCACGAGATTGATTCCAGGTTTAAAGGGGCTGTTGCATGAGGGGCGGTTGAGTAGCTTGGGCTTGTACTCGCTGGAGGACTGAAGAATGAGGGGGGATTTAATTGAGGTATATAAAATACTCAATGGGATTGATAAAGTAAATGTTAACCAAATGTCCCCCTTTCTAGAACAGTCTAGGACAAGAGGTCATAGTTACAGAGTAAGAAGGGAGAGGTTCAAGACAGAGATGAGAAGAAACTACTTCTCAAATCATAGAAATCATAGAAACCCTACAGTACAGAAAGAGGCCATTCGGCCCATCGAGTCTGCACCGACCACAATCCCACCCAGGCCCTACCCCCATATATTTTACCCACTAATCCCTCTAATCTATGCATCCCAGAACACTAAGGGGCAATTTTAGCAGAGCCAATCAACCTAACCCGCACATCTTTGGATTGTGGGAGGAAACCGGAGCTCCCGGAGGAAACCCACGCAGACACGAGGAGAATGTGCAAACTCCACACAGACAGTGACCCAAGCCGGGAATCGAACCCAGGTCCCTGGAGCTGTGAAGCAGCAGTGCTAACCACTGTGCTACCGTGCCGCCCAAAGGGTTGTGAATCTATGGAACTTGCTGCTCCAGAGTGCAGTGCATGTAGAATCAATGGATTCAAAAAAGAGATAAATATTTGATCAAAAGCGGGATAAAGGGCTATGGGGAAAAGGCAGGGAAGTGAGTTAGGATGAGATGGAGATCACGTCTCCTGCTCCACCAGAGGCCCATCCTAGACCACTGCTACACATGTATCAAACACGTCTACCGCTCTATCGCCCGCCCACACTTTGGCAAATCAGATCACAAGGCTGTGCTCCTGCTCCCGGCTTACAAGCAAAAACTGAAGCAGGAGAATCCATCAAAGAGAGTCGTGCATGGTTGGTCTGAGGAATCGGATGATCTCCTACGGGGCTGCTTGGAGTCAGTATTCAAAAACTTTGCAACCAGCCTGAACGAGTATGCCACTACAGTAACTGACTTCATTAGTAAGAGCATAGAAGACTGTGTGCCAAAGAAGCAAATCCATGTGTTCCCCAACTGGAAACCATGGATGAACAGGGATATCCACTGCTTGCTGAAGTCCAGGTCTGAAGCGTTCAAGTCAGGCGACACTGACCTACACAAGAAAGCCAGATACGATTCAAGGAGATCCAAAGATGCCAAAAGACAATACCAGACCAGGCTAGCCACACTGACCCCCGCCGACTATGGCAAGGTCTGCAAGACATAACAGGCTCCAAGATGAAGACATGTAAAATCACCAGCTCCAAGGCACCCCTCCCTGATGAGCTCAATGCATTCTACACCCATTTTGAGCAAGAGGTTAGCGAGAGCATGCCCTCCATCCTGGAAGCCCTGGATGAACCTGTATATGGGGTCACCACTGCAGATGTCAGAGCAGCTTTCTTGAAGGTCAACCCACTGAAAGCAACTGGCCCGGATGGGGCACCCGGACGTGCACTCAGATCCTGTGCGGATCAGCTGGCAGAGGTATTCACAGACATCTTAAACCTCTCTTTACACTAATCTGAGGTCCCTACCTGCTTCAAGACGACAACCATCATTCCGGTATCTAAGAAAAACCAAGCAGCATGCCTTAATGACTATCGGCCGGTGGCTCTGACATCAATCATTATGAAGTGCTTTGAAAGGTTAGTCATGGCACGAATCAATTCCAGCCTCCCGGACTACCTGGGTCCACTACAGTTTGCCTATCGCCGCAACAGGTCCACAGCAGACGCCATTTCCCTGGCCCTGCACTCAAACCTGGAACACCTAAATAACAAGGACACTTATGCCAGACTCCTATTTATTGACTACAGCTCAACCTTCAACACTATTATTTCCACGAAACTCATCTCCAAATTCCATGGCCTGGGCCTTGGCACCTCCCTCTGCGACTGAATCCTGAACTTCCTAACTCACAAACCATAATCAGTAAGGATAGGCAACATCATCTCCACAATCATTCTCAACACCAGTGCCCCAAAAGACTGTGTTCTCGGTCCCCTACTATACTCCTTATACACCTATGACTGCGGCCAAATTCACCTCCAATTTGATTTTCAAGTTTGCTGACAACACCACCGTAATGGGTCGGATCTAAAACAATGACGAGACAGAGTACAGGAATGAGATAGAGAATCTGGTGAACTGGTGGGGCAACAATAATCTCTCCCTCAATGTCAACAAAACAAAGGAGATCATCATCAACTTCAGGAAGCGTAAAGGAGAACATGTTCCTGTCTACATCAATGGGCACGAAGTAAAAAGGGTCGAGAGCTTCAGGTTTTTAGGTGTCCAGATTACCAACAACCTGTCCTGGTCCTCCCATGCCGACACTATAGTTAAGAAAGCCCACCAACACCTCTACTTTCTCAGAAGACTAAGGAAATTTGGCATGTCAGCTACGACTCTCACCAACTTTTACAGATGCACCATAGAAAGCATTCTTTCTGGTTGTATCACAGCTTGGTATGGCTCCTGCTCTGCCCAAGTCCACAAGGAACTACAAAAGGTCGTGAATGTAGCCCAATCCATCACACAAACCAGCCTCCCATCCATTGACACTGTCTACACTTCCTGCTGCCTCGGCAAAGCAGCCAGCATAATTAAGGACCCCACGCACACCGGACATTCTCTCTTCCACCTTCTTCCTTCGGGAAAAAGATACAAAAGTCTGAGGTCACGTACCAACCGACTCAAGAACAGCTTCTTCCCTGCTGCTGTCAGACTTCTGAATGGACTTACCTTGCGTTATGTTGATCTTTCTTTACACCCTAGCTATGACTGTAACACTACATTCCGCATTCTCGCCTTCTCTTCTCTATGAACGGTATGCTTTGTCTGTGTAGCACGCAAGAAACAATACTTTTCACTGTATATTAATACGTGACAATAATAAATCAAAGCAAATCAGATCAGCCGTAATCATAGAATGGCAGAGCGGGCTCGAAGGGCTGAATTGCCTACTCCTGTTCCCAAGTCCTATGTTCCTACACACACAACACACACACAGTGCCTGCCTGGAACTGCAGTTCAACAGGCCCAGTCCTTGGCCAGCCTTATAAAAGGCTCAGGTAATTAGTTCCAGCTACGCAGGCCTGTTACCAGGGGAACTCGTACTCAATTGGTCCCACAAGGAGATCCGTGATTTCCCCATGGACCTCATGGGGTTATCACACCTCCCGACCTCACTTCCCTCCATTAAGACGCTTGTTAAAACTCACTTCCCTGATCAATCTTGTGGTCATATTTCCCTACACAGCTTGATGTCATGTTTGGTTTTCTGATGATTCTGTGAAGTGCCTCATCTTCAATGCCATATCAGTTGTTGCTGATTCGTCCAGATTCCAAACCTGGACTGGTCATTTTTGCAATAACGCTCAGTGCCTCACAAGTCTTGATGTCCTACCTCTACCCAAAACGATGAAGCTGCTGAGCCAATACACCACTGTCAGTTCAATATTTGATAAGGAAAGGAAATAAACAGGATTCTTGCCAAATTAATCCAAGGTTTCAACCTTATAGTGTGTTCCGGGGTGATTCAATAGTGCACGCAAAATTACAAAGGAGTAAATAAGGAGAAATTGTTTCTATTGGCAGATGCACAGATTTTTAATAAGTGGCACAAAATGCCGCTGGACATTGTTGCTGGGATTGGAGGGGGGCTGGTTTTGTTTTGGAAAAAAAACATACCAAGTTGTTGTAATATAGAAATGCAAGGGCATTGCCCTGAAAGGTCAATATAAAATTTTAAAAAGGAGTTGGATAAATATCTGATTGGGAAAATATGTGGCGATGTCAGGAAAAGGCAGGAGAGTGGAGTTAATTGAAGAAGAATCAGCACAATAGGATTCTTTGTCTGCTGTATGAGCATCAGAAATATCAAAATATTTATCAAAACCATAAGCTACAAATGTGCATCTCCATCTTTGTTAGTGACTATAGATATAATTAAAAATCAAAATCCAAATTGGCATTCAAACAAATAGCAGGTATTTTTAACAAGGGAGCACAGCTCCAACAGGAGAGAGGTCTTCTTGAACCAGACTCCCAGATCTTAATAGTTTAATCAAGAACTGTAGCAGAGCCATAGCCAGTTGGGGGTTTGGTAGAGGGGACACAGTCTCACCCCAATCAATTTGAATGACTTCATGACAGGACTCAGCCAAAATGACTGCAAATATTCAAATAAATTCCACATTGCAGTCATGTTGCGATCGAGCCGGAGATGAAAGGCACATGGCTCTGGAAGAGTCTGCTGGGACTGTGGTGTGTCAGATCAACTAAATCTGGACTCAGGCTTGTTTAACACCCAATACTAGATGAGCAGCAACTGCCAACGAAATACTCGGGACACCGAAATGATCATATTTTCTCCCCAAAACAAACGCTTTCCGAGCTACTGATTCTACCTCCTGCTTATTGATCAGACTTGTTAACAACTGTAATGTCCTACCTGCCACTGAGTTGACCTTCTGAACCAATCACCAAGACCATCGCCCACTTTCACCTCCATAACGTTGCCCATTTTTACAACTGCCTCAGTTCATCTGGTGTTGAAAACTATACTTTTGGTACCTCCAGACCTGACTATTAGCCTGTAAAGTTTTAGCTCATCCAAAACTCCACTGTGTCCTAAAGCACACTAAAACCCGTCACCCAACACTCCACAATCTTTGGTCTATTTTGGCTCCTGCAACACCCAATATTTAAAATCCTTGTGTTCAAGTCCTTCCAGGTGTGTAACCTCTTTCAGCCTACAACCAGTCGAGAACTCTACATTTCTCAACTTCAGGCCACTTGTTCCAGCAATTGAGAGCGTGCCCTCAGCTGTCTCATCCCCAAGTTCTGGAATTCCATCCCTAAACACTTAACATTCCATTCTCCTTTAAAACATACCTTAAAATGTTTGACAAAACCAATTCTAATATCTTCGTGCAGCTCAGTGTCAAATTATAATGCTCCTGTGAAGTGCCTTGGGATATTTAATGGCACTAGGTGAACACAAGTTGTTGCTGAAACTGATATAATTGAGCTATACATCAAAACTTGCCATAGCAAGTCAAGCCTGAACATCTGAGGCCAACAACGCTTTTTCATGTCGTCAAATTTTTGAAAATGTTCAAAGTTGAGGAGTTTGAACACGCACTGAACTCTCAAGTGGATAAAAGTTGTAGCCATTCAATAATGAAAGTCTCAATGACTCAAATTTTAAAACCAAATGCACACCAATTAGAATTGCAAATTCCAAAGAGGATTATCATAATTAAAGCCAAGTCCCAAAAGACACCATTGGGTGTTACCCAGATTTTTAAAAAAGAGATAGAAAGGTGAAAGACAAGCTGGAGAATAATCATAGCAACTCTTGGGTTGCAACAAAGTCTGATCCTATCAAAAATATTTCTTCCTTGGTGTGAAAACACAGCAATTCTCAGCAAAATAAAGGATTTGCTCAGAATAAGCCAGTGGATCAGCAAAAATCTCCTGACTTAAATAACTGACTTGCTACTGTACATAATTTTCTTGTGCAATGGGAGGAATTTCTATCTCAAGGAAATTGTTGGCTGTCCCTCAATTCAAGATTCTATTATGGATCTTCATGTGACGGAAAAGGCCAATTCTCGATCGACAGAACTTTGGACACATGGGGTAGGACGCTTCACGAGGTTGTGGGATCCTGAGTACAGGGTTTGCTTCCCTCGATTTCCTTCTCCACCGCCGTTCCACCTCATCATTAAGGCTTCAGGATTCAAAGCTTGATGGACAAAGCGTTGCAATTCTGAACAACTGGTAGCAAGCTCCTCCCAGTCACTGGTGCCACCCTTCAAGGAGAGCAGGTGTTTGAAATGTTTTCTTTGTCCTTCCCCCAACGCAATGGCCATTTGAGTGTTCAGAAAATTGGACCTGGCAGGGAAAACATTCTTCAAGTTACCGGACGGTTTCCAGTTGATCAAAATTGTATTTCTCCTTTATTCTTTCATAGCATATGGGCACTGCTAGTAAGGCCAACATTTGCTATCAATCCCTAATTGCCCTTGAACGGAGTAGCTTACTCGGGCCATTTCAGAGGGTGGTCAATCACATTGTTCTTGAGCCAGAGTCACATGTCGGCCAGACCAGGTAAGGATGGCAGATTTCCTTCCCCACCACAGGGCATAAGTGAACCAGATTAGTTATTACGGCAATCAATGATGGTTTTATGGTCACCATTACTGAGACTAGCTTTCAATTCCAGACTTTATTCCAGCTGTCATGGTAGGATTTGAACCCATGTCGCCAGAGTATTAACCTCGGCCTCTGGTCCAGTGACATTACCACTATGCCACAGTCTGCCCCCAGGAGCTCAGCTTGAATCCTTGTGGAACTGGCTTCAAGGAGGACACTAGTGTTTGTGCGACAATCCTCCATTGAATCTGGCGAATGCTGTGGAGGTACAGATGGAATTTCTCTAGCACTCATATATTGCTGATACACAGTCTAGGTCTCTCTGTAGTACAGGAATGTGAAAATGACAACTGCTCTGTACAGCAAGACCTGTGTTTTGTCGAAGTCTTTGGTGTCAAACACTCCCTGGCATGCTTTGTAGAACAGAGCTGATGCAGCTGATCTGGAGTTGGATCTCGTCAACGATGGCCTTTTGAGAGAGATGGCTGCCAAGGTGTGGAAAGTGTTCAACATATTCCAGAGACATGCCTTGAACATACATGACACGTGGAATATTGTCTGATCAATTGAGAGTTGATAGTTTTGTTTCAGCAACATTCAAAGGATAGGCTGGGTTTCTTATATGCAGAATCAAACGGATAAATTGTGCTTGCAAATCTAGTCGAGAGAAGGCAACAGCACAACAGTCATCCACAAGCTATAGATCACCTATGTCCATGGTGGCTAGTTTAGTTTTGTCACAGGGGTAACCAAGGTGAAAAAGTTTCCCATCTAGAAGAGAGTAGTTGGTTTTTGATGAGGTGAATAGCTACTGTCAGTTAGACTGTAAATAATACAGTGGGCGGCACGGTAGCACAGTGGTTAGCACTGCTGCTTCACAGCTCCAGGAACCTGGGTTCAAATCCCTGCTCGGGTCACTGTGTGTGGAGTTTGCACATTCTCCGTGTCTGCATGGGTTTCCTCCAGGTGCTCCGGTTTCCTCCCACAGTCCAAAGAAAGGGCCTGGGTGGGATTGTGGTTGGTGCAGACTCGATGGGCCGAATGGCCTCTTTCTGCACTGTAGGATTCTATGATTCTCTGAGTACAGGGGGCTATCACATTTCTTGGCTTGACGCCGGTCCAGATTCTGAATGCTTCTGTTTCAGATCAAGAAAGTTACACGACTATCATTATGCAATTACAGGAGTGTGAAAAAAATTCATGGACAACCAAATGTTTGAAGCACAATCCACAGAGGTTCACAATTTACTGAGTTAAATGCTTTGGCCCAGACATTGAACAGATCAGAATACAAGAGAATTGTTTCATGATATCTCCAAAGACAATAGAGCAAAGACCACAATTCATTTCAACAAGAGATCACAACACTTCAAACCTTTTCATGAATGCAAATGGGTGAAACAGAGCATCTAAATGTAGGTTTACTTCACTAGTGTTGCTCATACAATCTTAAAAAACAACTGCAGCCAGGATTTTGGTGCAACAGCAAAGCAAAACTGTCAAGCTTCTCCATCACGATTCAGCTGAAACTGATGGCAACTTCTGTAGTTAACACGTGCAGAATAACATGGTGGTTAGATGCAGGACACTTCTCTGGAGTGCATGGCAGCGAGTCCCACAAACTACAATCAACAGAACATCAACTACTACACTGTTATATTTGCTGTAAAAAGTTACATCTCCTTGAATGAGGTGCAACTAATTTTTTTTTTTAAAGAATGCATACTAACTTCATAATTACTCCTCAACACCCTTAGAGACCCCGAGAACCATAGAACTAACAGCACAGGAGGTGGCCATTTGGTCTATTGTCTGTGCACCAGCTTTTCAAATAAACAATGCCATTAGTGCCATTCTTAGTGCTAATTTTACAATTATAGAATGACAAATTTCTCCATAACAAAAAAAAGTAAACTTTAAGAAATTTTCAAATGTTTATCTATATTTTCCTTCATTTCAGTCCAATCATTTATTTTGTTATATGGAAGTTTAAATTAATGATGAGGAATATTAAGTGTCTTTACCTTCCTGGCTTGCTGTGGGTGATTACTTCAATGTGATTGGCTCTTTACCTTCTTGCTGACATCACTGTGGTTGCATACCAAGATATCCCTTTGACTTGGCGTCAGATTTAAACTGCTGCCAGAAAAAGGGAAAACCCCATGAAGATTACGAGGTCTTTGTGGAAAGATTTCTTTGTGGTCAAAAATGGGCATCATTGCTTCACCACGGACCACAAAATCCACTCCTTTAACAGCTTAGATTGGTACAAGCCTGTTGAACTTCACAACCACAATGTATTTGTTTGATGGATTGTTTATTACAGCAGGAAATGAATAATTATTTCAAAATAATGAGCCAGCAGTATACTTTCCAAAATGTAATTTTTGCTATTGATTGAAAAAAATGTACAATTGTAATGACAAGCAATGTGGTGTACACACTTCATACAAACTGACAACCTCAGGGTTAATTCCAGAAGCATAAACAGTGGTGGTTAGAGGGAATGTTTTCAGATCATGAGCTGTTAGAACATGGAATACTTTATCACAGTTAGTCCCTGAAACCGGATCAACAACATTTAAAGGTGAATTAAACATTTGGAGGAAAAATATTAAGGGGTACAGGATACAAGCGGTGAAACTGATTTAGATAGATTGCTCCAATTAGGTTCCAAGAGGACCCTTTCCCTTATGGCCTCGTTCGGAAACAAAGATTTCCAAGTCGTGCTCATAAATGAAGCAAGGAATTGGATCAAATTTCATTTTTGGGACAAGTGCACAATTCCTCTCCTTTTCTCCGAGTTGGGTTCAAAATAGAGCTCCATTGGCCTGTAAAATAAGGAAAAATCCAAACAACCATGACAAATTTCCTTTCCTAAAATAAGAAGCAATTAGATAGTTTGAAGTCATAAACAAGTTCAAGTCGCGTCATCAAATTCTGCTGTTATGATCCTCGCAGAGAGAGAGAGAGATCGATCGATCACAATTAGAAAGATATTGGAATTTCAAGTGGCCAACTGGAAGGATCACAGAACCTTTTAAAAATTGAAATCTTACTGTAATAACAAACTGAAAGCAACTATATAAACATTATTCAGTAGGCAACCTATGTCCAAACTATGGAAAAGATTCCCCATTTAACTTTCAAACCAACAAAAGATGCTCCTTCCATGGTTGTAATCTGTTTTTAAGTGGACACTTCATTCTCCAAGTACCAGTCCAAAGTTCCTGAGGGTTTGCTTCTTTTTTCATTTTTTAGCCTGATAATTTCTAATCCACTAACAATCTTTCATAGTGTTACACTGAAGATCATTCACTCTATACAAAGCTAGGTGAATCTTCCAGCCTTGTGGTCTCTTCGATCAGAGCACTCCCACCAGCATTCTGCATGGTGAACAAGATAGACTGGCTGCCTCTCTTTGCTCGCTCTCTCTCCCAAAGTCTTGCAAGCTAACCTATCAGTGAAGTTCAGGAATATTGCAAGAAAAACCCTGTAAACCAATCCTACAATAGCTATAGCTTATTCTTCTCTCAACACCATCTCCATGACAATGTGAATCACAGGGGTCTTGCATCCTGATTGAAATGCTGATTATTTCTAATCCCCCAAATTCATTATATTTTAGAATTAAATACTTTAAAGTATTATCATTTACAAAATCTGACATTCATATACCTCCTTGTGACTAGGAAACAAAATCTAACCACTTTAAGCACAGCTGCTCTGGTCATTGTTAAATATCTTGAACTTTCTTCTGAGCAAGATAACCCGGGCCCCCCTTTAATAACCAACCCACCCAGGTTTGGTGACAGGCAGAATTCAGAACTCAACACCACATTCCTCCATTTTACTTTATAGGAAGAGTCCCAAAACAATGAACTTCCGTATTTACAAAACAACATTGTTTCTGTTGGTAAGTGAACACTACAACATTTCACTTCTATAATAACAATTGATAAAATGCAATTTATCTTTTTTAATCAGTGCATGTTTCAGGATAGCCTCTGCCAGAAAACCAAAACGATGAAAAGACTCAGATGCTGAGCGAGCCCTGGGGTGCAAGCCATTCAAACCTGTTATTATTCAGCTTCTTCAACCCAACTTCAATGTTCTCTCTTTCCCCTACTGGGAAGAGACGAAACAAACTGCCAAGCCTCTTCCAGTGCCGTTCTCCAGCTGACCACCAGGAGGCATGAAGTCACAAATTAATATTGAATCATTTTCTTGGGGGGTAGAGAAGCAAAGTGAAATGCACCAGTAACTGGGTTTAGCTGCAAACAGGGATGACACATTGGATACAATCACTTAATGCAAAGCAGAATGGACAAAGTCAAGAAAATGAGTTTTCTATACTGCAAGAACACCCTGCCTCATTTCTGATGGTAATAAACTTCTATTCTCTTCCTTAAAAAAAGGCTAAATAAAGCAGCTCAGAATTGCATCTTTTAAATGATAATAAAATTATTCAATTGGCGCTTTAAAACTTAATCCTGAAAATGACAATTTTGATGAAATACTCCATGAGGTTCTAAGAGCAACAGCCCACTATTAGCAAGAAAGCAGCATTGTGGCTATCATTTTCAATAATTCTGACCTGTATTAGTCCAGCTTCGATTGTAAAAATCTGTAATAAACAGACCCAACGTATTCATGTTGTTGCAAAATGTTTTATTTTAAATACAAGTGCAGTTAAAAAACATTTAACTCAACCATAAACTATCCCAAATTACATTTATATTTAAGAGAGATCTTAGGCACAATGTACAATAGTGAAGGTCATAGTTAGAAATGTCCTGGATATCGACAGTGATAACAGAATACCTGTGGCAAAGCTTACACTAGTCCGATGACATTTCACAAGGATCGGGATATACTTTGTAATGTACCCTTGTATCCCTTTACAGACAAAGGAAATTTACTGTTGTGTAAACAATGAATGAGATTAGTATTTAACCATTAGAAACTGTAGCTCATAAGTTTGGTACTCTTCTTTAATAATGTTTTGTTCAGTCACTTACATTCTGTCATGATTCCTATTAAATACCAGCCTTTGTTTTATCGTTTTTCAAGTATGACAGAGTGATGCTTCAAGTGTGACAGGCAAGAAATGTACAATAGATAAACTATTAGATTCTGTTTGAATAACAGCACTGAATAATTATGAAAATCAAATGCTGTAGTATGTACATTTATAAGATGGTGGATAAATCCCATGTTTTTAGAATTTGCAATCCAAGAAACTGCTCAAGTCCTTGTGAAAATTGTCTCAAAAGGGTAACCTACTGTAGTAAACAAAACACCACTTATTCGGACTACAAAGATTGTGATTAGTTAGAAAATGAATAAAAACAGTCTGGGCAATTCTACCATCAAGACAGCTCATTCATTCACTACATCATTATCATGCAGACAGGCAAGCTAGCTCTGACATGCTATGCATGCAGATTGAGAAGTGAAACACTCCAGCATTTTTAAAGGATAATTATCACTGCTGTCTGCTTGCCAATCTACCACAGCACAAGAATCTGTGTTATGTGGAATTGGTAGAGGCTGCCAAGTTGTGTTGAAGCAGTTAAGCAGCATACTGCATGTGGTGGAAAGGATAAAACATCAGGTTAACAAAGTATAAACAGATCACAAAGTTCTCAATCATAAAACAGGAGACAGTTTAAAATGAGATTTTTGCCAAATACTCCCAGAACAAACAAATCACTTTTTGGTGTGCACATTCAAAAAGGAATTTTACAAACAGTTAAAATCTTCACCCCTTAATTCATCCCCTGAACAAAACTAGGTATGGGCCATTAGACCTAATGTCTGACATGCATACTGGGTGATGTCAGAAGTAACTGCAGCTTACAAGCTGCTCCATTGCAAGTCAACAGGGTTAAACACACAACAGCACCAGCTTTCAATCCATTTCCACAGATTTCATTACAGATCTTAAACAACAGTCCCAACTCTCAGTACAAACACCGTTTTGAAGAAAACAGTTCAAATAATCTCAAAGTAAACTACACATTTAGCTGCCGCATTGTGCTGTAATGGATACAAAAGCTGTATTAATTTTGCTCAAATACACAATTACTCCAAGCATTCATAACTAAATGCTCATGTTTACAGAAATCAAATTGGATGTGTTCCTCAACAAGACTTCATTCAGATTACCAATTCCATACACCTGAATTTTTACATATTTAAAACCTTTAGAAATGAGTGTTCTTAAGAGTTGAAATATATCAGCAGCTTTGGATCTAAATCAATCTTTGGTACTATATCATTGATATTTCTAAAGTTGAATGCATTTCCAAACTCGTCTGGACGGGGAGGAATTTGTAAAATGCGTACTGGAAGGTTCTTTGGAACAGTATGTAGATAGCCCAACTAGAGAGGGGGCTATACTGGATCTAGTTCTGGGAAATGAGCCCGGTCAGGTCGTCAAAGTTTCGGTTGGGGAACATGTGGCAAATAGTGATCACAACTCTGTTAACTTTAGGATAGTAATGGACAAGGACGAGTGTTGTCCTAAGGGTAGGGTGCTAAATTGGGGGAAGGCTAACTATAGCCGGATTAGGCAGGAATTGGTGGCCGTTGATTGGGAGAGGCTGTTCAGGGGTAAGTCCACGTCTGGCATGTGGGAGTCTTTTAAGGAACAGTTGATAAGGCTGCAGGACAGGCATGTACCTGTAAAAAGGAAGGATAGGAAAGGTAGAATTTGAGAGCTGTGGATAACCAGGGAAATTGAGGATCTGATCAAAAAGAAAAGAGAGGCGTACGTTAGGTCCAGGCAACTGAAAACAGATGCAGCTCTGGAGGAATCCAGAGAGAGTAGGAAAGAACTCAAATGGGGAGTTAGAAGGGCAAAAAGAGATCACGAAATGTTCTTGGCAGATAGGATTAAGGAGAATCCTAAGGCATTCTATTCATATGTTAGGAACAAAAGAGTTGTCAGGAAAAAAGTCGGACCTCTCAGGGACAAAGGAGGGGAATTATGCTTAGAATCCAAGGGAATAGGGGAGATCCTAAATGAATAGTTTGCATCGGTATTCACAAAGGAGAGGGACTTGTTGACTGGGAGTGTCTCAGAGGGAGGTGTTGACCCGTTAGAGAGAATCTCCATTACAAGGGAGGAAGTGTTAGGTTTTTTAGGTAACATTAAAACTGACAAATCCCCAGGGCCTGATGGCATCTATCCTAGACTGCTTAGAGAGACAAGAGATGTAATTGCTGGGCCTCTGACGTAAATCTTTGTCTCTTCATTGGACACAGGTGAGGTCCCTGAGGATTGGGGGATAGCGAATGTGGTACCGTTATTTAAGAAGGGTAGCAGGGATAACCCGGGTAATTATAGGCCAGTGAGCTTGACGTCCGTGGTAGGGAAGTTGTTGGAGAGGATTCTTAGAGACAGGATGTATGCGCATTTAGAACGGAACAATCTCATTAGTGACAGACAGCATGGTTTTGTAAGAGGGAGGTCGTGCCTTACAAATTTGGAGTTTTTTGAGGAAGTGGCAAAAACGGTTGATGAAGGAAGGGCCGTGGATGTCGTCTATATGGATTTCAGTAAGGCATTTGACAAAGTCCCTCATGGCAGGTTGATTAAGGTGGTTAAGGCTCATGGGATACAAGGAGAGGTGGCTAGACGGGTAGAAAACTGGCTTGGCCACAGGAGACAGAGGGTAACAGTCGAAGGGTCTTTTTCCGGTTGGAGGTCTGTGACCAGTGGTGTTCCGCAGGGCTCTGTACTGGGACCTCTGCTATTTGTGATATATATATATATATATATATATATAAATGATTTGGAAGAAGGTGTAACTGGTGTTATCAGCAAGTTTGCGGATGACACGAAGATGGATGGACTTGCGGATAGCGATGAACATTGTCAGACAATACAGCAGGATATAGATAGGCTGGAACATTGGGCGGAGAAATGGCAGGTGGAATTTAATCCAGATAAATGCGAAGTGATGCATTTTGGAAGAACTAATGTAGGGGGGAGTTATACAATAAATGGCAGAGCCATCAAGAATATAGAAACACAGAGGGACCTAGGTGTGTAAGTCCATTAATCCTTGAAGGTGGCAGCACAGGTGGAGAAGGTGGTGAAGAAGGCATATGGTATGCTTGCCTTTATAGGACGGGGTATAGAGTATAAAAGCTGGAGTCTGATGGTGCAGCTGTATAGAACGCTGGTTAGGCCACATTTGGAGTACTGCGTCCAGTTCTGGTCGCCGCACTACCAGAAGGACGTGGAGGCTTTAGAGAGAGTGCAGAGAAGGTTTACTAGGATGTTGCCTGGTATGGAGGGTTTTAGCTATGAGGAGAGATTGGGTAAACTGGGCTTGTTCTCCCTGGAAAGACGGAGAATGAGGGGAGACCTAATAGAGGTGTACAAAATTATGAAGGGCATAGATAGGGTGAAAAGTGGGACGCTTTTTCCCAGGTCGGAGGTGACGATCACGAGGGGTCACGGGCTCAAGGTGAGAGGGGCGAGGTATAACTCAGATATCAGAGGGATGTTTTTTTACACAGAGTGGTGGGGGCCTGGAATGCACTGCCAAGTAGGGTGGCGGAGGCAGACACGCTGGCATCGTTTAAGACTTACCTGGATAGTCACTTGAGCAGTCTGGGAATGGAGGGATACAAATGAATGGTCTATTTGGACCAATGAGCGGCACAGGCTTGGAGGGCCGAAGGGCCCGTTTCCTGTGCTGTACTGTTCTTTGTTCGTTTTTCTATAAAATATTACAGGCTAATTGCAAATGAATTGAACTTAGTGTGTGTTCTGCCATCAGCATTACATCACCTTGAGGGAATTTTTAGGAGCATTGGATTTTAACACCTATTAACACCATTAATAGGGTTTTTGTGCCATTTTGAAAGTTTTCCAGCAGCATCATACAACAGCATCACAAAGGCAAGGGAATATTGCTATTATAACATTATAGCCAAAGAGGAAGGATGAGTGGCAGAGCCCAAGGGATAAAAGCTTATTGTTCAATTATTTATTTAGACTTAAATATTTAACTATATATTAGATTAAGTGGCCACTCAACCTGAAATTAAATCACAGTAGGAAAAGGGCGAAAAACCCAAACTTGCAGGTTTAACAAACATAAGAAGCTAAATACCATGGAGAAAAACACAAAACTGATCAAAAGCATCTCAAGTTTATAATTTAGTATTGAAGATGGATTAGAAGAGAGATGAAACAATACCCAGTAGATAACAGCAGCAATGTCAGGATTCTGTGGACAGTGAAGCCGTCCTGGATAAACACCCCTGTGGAAAATGTCTCTGCTTTGAGTAACTGTGATTCAGAGACATTGAGCTACAAACAGACAGACTCTGACACTTGAGAGAATTAATAACTGGAAAATTTACTCCACAACACAGTCACACATGTAGATAGACATAGGTCCAGGAATTGGTTAAGACAGGAAAAGAGAAACCATGGAAACTGATCCTTTCCAGAATTTTTGAAGTGTATGATAGATGGTTTCTGGAATACTGCTGCTAATAACTGAATAGAAGCCATTCTAGATTTAAGGTTGAAAAACAATTCAGAATCAGTTTCAAAAGACCATCTTTCAGTGTGACCATACAAGAAAAGTTTATATCAAAATCATAGGTGAATAGTCACAATCCAAGACTCTGAAGGGATAGGAAACAAGTTCAGTAAACTGGGCAGAGCTATTGATGGGTAAACCTGTGGACAAACAGAGGTATTCAAAGGTTTGGTACAACACAAAATTAGTATATTATCTCTCAGGCAAAAGCTCCTCATGCACAGTTAAGCAAGTTTGGTCCACAAACAAGGTGAGACAGTATTTAACTAAAAGAAATACAAGAAAAAGACTGGGACAATAAAAAAGAAAAGGTGCACAAGAAAATGAGAAGGGGAGTATGATCAAAGAACTTGCGAGAGATATCAAAGCTAAGTCTCAATAAGTACATGTTAAAAGAACACCAAGGAGAATGCTGACCTATTAAAGACAAATACAGGCAAGGCTATTGTATAATTTCAGAAAATGACAGACTCGAGATTAATTTATTTTAATGGTGGAAGTGAACAGTAAAAAGGGGCGGCACGGCGGCACAGGGGTTAGCACTGCTGCCTCATTGCGCTAGGGACCCAGGTTCGAATACTGGCTTGGATCACTGTCTGTGCAATATCTGCACATTCTCCGTGTCTGCATGGGTTTCCTCCAGGTGCTCCAGTTTCCTCCCACAGTCCAAAAGACGTGCTGGTTAGGTGCATTGGCCATGCTAAATTCTCCCTCAGTGTACCCGAACAGGCGCCGGAATGTGGCGACGAGGGGATTTTCACAGTAACTTCATTGCAGTATTAATGTAAGCCTACTTGTGACTAAAAAACAAATTTTAACTTTAAAAATATGAACTTTTTGGATTTGCTGTTTAATAAATGGTAACAGAAAATAATGGAGCTTACGGTGGACAAATCTCGAGAAGCTGATGGCTTTCACCAAATAGTATAACAGATGGAGAAATTGCAGGTTTGTTCATTTTGTTTTCAAAACTAAACTGGACATTCGTGCATTGGATTGGAAAATTTTAAGTGTCACTGTCACAGGGAGGAAAGAGACAAGAAACTACAGACCTGTCAGATTAATATCTAATATGGGGAAGTTGCTAAAATCTAGCCAAGGCAGAATGCCTGAGCATTTTAACAAGTATGAGCTGCCCATGGAAAGATGTGATAAGTAGGTCAATGCCTTAGTGTATTTTCTGAAATGCTCACTATGAAGGTGGACAGGGAAGTTTCTACGGACATTGTCTATATAGATTTCTGGAAGATATTTGATCAGGCTCTACGCAAGAGATTAAAAATATTAGAGCGGGGAATTGGAGGTAGCCTTGGGACATAATTAGATGGGATGTAGGGGAAACACTCTGGGGGTAAAGGAAATATATTCTGCTTGGTGAAATTGGACAAGTGATGTTCTTCAGGAATCTGCAGTGAACTCAGCTTTCCAACGCATAATTCAACATATGCAGGAAGGAATAGAGTTGTATTTGCAAGTTTCCAGAACATATCAAGAGGAATAATAAATTGTGAAGATGTGAATAAGAAGTTAAAGGAACATCAGTAGATTCAAAGAATGAGCAAAACTGCAGCAGATGGAGCTCAATGTTAAAAAGGGAGATGTTTTCCATCAGAGAAAGACAAATCAAAATATTTTCCATCAGGATTGCAGTGGTTTTCAACAAAACAAAAACAGTTTGGTCTGTATGATGTTTGTTAAACACTTGAGAACATCAATGCGATTAATTTTATTTATGCCGGTGCAACACTTGATATTCACCATCACCCACATTGAAATCACAGCTTGCTCTTGGACATCAGGTTCTTTTGTCCTACAAATCTCCTGCTTTTAAACGACAATAGTCAGAACAATACTGTCCTTGATTGCACGTTGCTGAATCTACTATGTAGATGCTACCGGATTACACTGAGTAAAAACAAGCTGTAATCCAAAAGAAAAGCAATAATGCATATTGTACAAGCCGCTATTTTAGTCAATTATGAAAAGTGTGCCTCATACTCAATGTTTGATATTGACAAGAGCATGATGTTATGCAATACAGAATACATAATATTGCTGCTAGGATGCTGCTGGCAGGACCAAAGATTTAATTGCTGTAAATGCACAGGTCAACCAAAGATTAAATTACTGTTTGGAGAGTGGCACCTGCTTGTAAATTTCTGGATGGTCAGTAAAACCAAGGACCAAATTACATAGAATGTACAGCAAAGAAAAAGACCATTCAGCCCAAGCCAACATTTATTTATGTACCACTGGAGGTTCCTCTCAGGATCCCTCATTTAACTCAATCAGCATAACCCTCTATTTCCTTCTCATGCTTATCCAGCTTCCCCTAAATATACATTATATTTTCTTCAACTATTCTAGCAGTGATTTCCACATCCTCACCACTATCCGGATACAGTAGTTCCTTCCACATTCCCTATTTGATTTCTTGGTAACCATCTCACTGATGGTGCTTAATTTTCCCAGATGTGCAAACACATCATGTGTCTACTTTTCAGAATTTAAGCCTTGATTGGGTAATTACTGTGTCTTCTTTTTTCATGTGAAAAGCAATCCAGCCTGCTCATCTTTTCCTGCGAATATGATCCCGCAGTCTTCGAGATCCTTGAAGTAGATTTTTTTTTGCGCACTCTCTAATGTGCTCATTGTCTTTTTTGATATGGTGACTTGAAGGTACTGCACACACTACCTCCAAGAATGGTCTAACCAAGGTGTGACACAACCTTAGCATAACTTTCCTTTATAATTCTATCCCTTAAGAAATAAATGCTCGAGTCATTTTTTAAAAATCTTTAATTACCTTTCTAAAAGAAAATAACTTCAGACTATCTCAAATGTGATGCATACTCAAATGTTCTGTCTGCCTGTTCTGGGAAATGCTAAAGATCACACGACACTATCCTCGGACCAGGATTTATCCCAGTGTTCTGATCCATATTCCACCAAAATCAGATTAACTAGCCAATCACTGTTGGCCCTTGACTATGTAGTGTTAGACACAGTAAGAAGTCTCACAACACCAGGTTAAAGTCCAACAGGTTTATTTGGTAGCACAAGCCACTAGCTTTCGGAGCGCTGCTCCTTCATCAGGTGAAGAAGGAGCAGCGCTCACCTGTTGATGGAGCAGTGCTCCGAAAGCTCGTGGCTTGTGCTACCAAATAAATCTGTTGGACTTTAACCTGGTGTTGCGAGACTCCTTACTGTGTTTACCCCAATCCAACGCTGGTATCTCCACATCATACGTAGTGTTAGCCAGTGGACTACACATTTCAGTGTATATGAAACAGACTTCACATTTTTTCATAGAATCCTACAATGCAGGAGGCTGCCATTTGGCCCATCGAGTCTGCACCGACCACAATCTCACCCAGGCCCTGTCCTCATAACCCTAGCTAGACCCCCTGACACTACAGGGCAATTTAGTATGGCCAATCCACCTAACCCGCGCATGTTTAGACTGTGGGAGGAAACCCACGCAGACATGGGGAGAATGGGCAAACTCCATATAGACAGTGACCCAAGCCGGGAATCGAACCTGGGTCCCTGGCGCTGTGATGCAGCAGTACTAACCGCTGTGCCACCATGCTGCCCATGGAATGCGGGCGTTGATGGCACTTGTTGCCCAACACTAATTGTCACTGAACTGAATGGCTTGCAAAGCCATTTCAGCGGACAGAGAGTCAACTATATTGCTGTGGGTCTGGAGTCATATGTGGGCCAAACCAGGTAAGAATGGCAGATTTCCTTCTCCAAAGGACATAGTGAACCAGATGAGCTTTTATGGTAAAAGTTTCATGGTCACCATAACAGACTTATCTATTAATAAATTTGGAATATCAAGGTGAGTTACTTGCCGCAGAGTATCCAGTCTGACCTGAATATTCTTGCAGCCATAGCTATCATATGGCTGGCTCAGTCAAGGTTCTGGTCAATGGTCACCCACAAAAGGTTGATGGTGGGTGATTCAGCCATGATAATGCCATAGAATTTCATGGGGAAATGTTTAGATTCACTCTTGCTGGAGATGGTCATTGCCTGGCACATGCATTATACATGTTACCCGCTACTTAGCAGTCTAAGAACATAAAAATTAGAAGCAGGAGTAGCCATCAGGCCCCTCAAGCCTGCTCCGCCATTCAATAAGATCATGGCTGATCTTTTCGTGGACACAGCTCCACTTACCCCCCCCCCCCCCACTCACCATAACCCTCAATTCCTTCACTGTTCAAAACTGTTTCTATCCTTGCCTTAAAAACATTCAATGAGGTAGCCTCAACTGCTTCACTGGGCAGGGAATTCCACAGATTCACAACCCTTTGGGTGAAAAATGTTCCTCCTCAACTTGTACCTAAATCTGCTTCTCCTTATTTTGAGGCCATGCCCCCTAGTTCTAGCTTCACCTGCCAGTGGAAACAACCTCCATGCTTCTATCTTATCTATTCCCTTCATAATCTTATATGTTTCTACAAGATCTCCCCTCATTCTTCTGAATTCCAATGAGTATAGCCCCAGTCTACTCAGTCTCTCGTCATAAGCCAACCCTCTCAATTCCGGAATCAACCTAGTGAATCTCCTCTGTATCCCCTCCAGTGCCAGTATATCCTTTCTCAAGTAAGGAGACCAAAACTGTACACAGTACTCCAGGTGTGGCCTCACCAGCACCCGATACAGCTGCAACACACCCTCACTGTTTTTAAACTCCATCCCTCCGGAAATGAAGGACAAAATTCCATTTGCCTTCTTAATTACCCGCTGCACCTGCAAACCAACCTTTTGTGATTTATGGACAAGGACACCCAGGTCCTTCTGCACAGCAGCATGCTGCAATTTAATACAATTTAAATAATATTCCATTTTGCTGTTATTCCGACCAAAATGGATGACCTCACATTTACCAACATTGTACTCCATCTGCCAGACCCTTGTCCACTCACTTAGACTATCTATATCTCTTTGCAGACTTTCAGCGTCCTCTGCACACTTTGCTCTGCCATTCATCTTAGTGTCATCTGCGAATTTTGACACACTACACTTGGTCCCCAACTCCAAACCATCTACGTAAATTGTAAACAATTGCGGTCCCTGAGGCACACCACTAGTCGCCAACCAGAAAAACACCCATTTACCCCCATTCTTTGCTTTCTGTTAACCAATCCTCTATCCATGCTCATACATTACCTGTAACACCATGCACCTTTATCTTATGCAGCAGCCTTTGGTGCAACACCTTGTCAAATGCCTTTTGGAAATCTAGGTATACTACATTCACAGGTTCCCCATTGTTCACCGCACACGTAATGTTCTCAAAGAATTCCACCAAATTAGTCAAACATGACCTGCCCCTCATGAACCCATGCTGTGTCTTCCCAATGGGACAATTTCTATCCAGATGTCTCGCTATTTCTTCCTTGATAGATTCAAGCATTTTCCCACTACAGAAATTAAGCTAACCAGCCTATAGTTACCCGCCTTTTGTCTACCTCCTTTTTTAAACAGTGGCGTCACATTTGCCATTTTCCAATCTGCGGGAACCACTCCAGAGTCCAGTGAATTTTGGTAAATTACCACCAGTGCATTTGCTATTTCCCCTGCCATCTCTTTTAGTACCCTGGGATGCATTCCATCAGGGCCAGGAGACCTGTCTACCTTTAGCCCCATTAGCTTGCCCAACACTACCTCTTTAGTGATAGTGATGAAGGAACAGCGCTCCGAAAGCTCGTGCTACCAAATAAACCTGTTCGACTTTAATCTGGTGTTGTGAGACTAGTTACTGCCTTCAGTGATAATGATAGTTTCTAGGTCCTCATCTGCCATAGCCTTCTTGTCATCAATTTTTGGCATGTTATTTCTGTCTTCCACTATGAAGCCAGAACATTGTCCATGTCTTGCTGCATGTGAATATGAACAGCCTTATTATGAGTTGCAAATGGAACTGAACACTGCAATCAGCAGCAAACATCCCCAACAAAAAAATTTCAAGGCTAAGGAGAAAAGGCAGGGGAATGGCACCAGGCAAATTGTTCTTGCAGAAAGCCAGCACAAACATGGCGGGTTGAATGGCCTTTCTCTGTTCTGTAACTATTCTATGACATCTGACCTTAGGTTGGAAGAAAGGTCTTTGCTGAGGCAGTTGAACATGGTTGGGTGCAGGACACTACACTGAGGAACACCTGCAGCAATGTCTTAGGAATGAGATGATTGACACCAATCACAACTTCCGTGCTAAGTATGATTCCAGCCAGCAGGAAGTTTCCCTGAATCTCTCCAACTCCAAATTTACTAAGGCCACGCTCAATCCAATGCTGCCTCAACAGCAGTCACTCTTCCTTCACCTCTGGAATTCAGCTCTTTCTCCCATGTTTGGACAAAACAGTAATGAGTTCAGGAGCTGAATGGACAAGGTGGATCCTAAACTTAGCATTGCAAAAGGCACTGGTGAGGAAGTACTGCTTGATAGCAACACCTTCCATCATTTTGTTGATGGTTGAGAGTTGACTGAAGGGGTGGTATTTGGCTGAATTGTATTTGAGGACAGGACACACTTGGGCAAAGTTTCACTTTGTCAAATGCTAATGATCTAGCTATACTAGAACAACTTAGTTAGGAACTTGGCTTGTTCTGTAGCAGAAGTCTGCAACACAACCAATGTTAGCAGGGCCCTAAAGATTTCACAATATCTCGTGCACTCAGACCTTTCTTGATGTGGAGTGAACCAACTGAGTTGAAGAATACCATTTACTATAGTGGGAATCTCTGGGGCAGGTAGGCAGAGATGGAACATTCACTTCAGCTTTGTCTTTTGCACTGGTGAGCAGGGCCCCTCATTGAGGTTAGGGCCAATTGTGAAGCCTCCTCTTATTATTATTCACCACCATTTGAACTGGATGTAGCACGAATGCAGATCTTTGATCTGACCATTGGTTGTGGTATCACTGCTTTACCCAAAGGATGCGACTTCAGCTATTTACCATGCATTTAGTCCTATAGATTAATTATCATTTAAGTGCGCCCGGTACTGCTCGGCATGATCTTGTGCACTGTTCATTGAACCAGGATTGGTCCCCTGGCTTGATGATAATGGTAGAATGAGGGATGTGCTATGCTAAGAGGTTATAAATTGATGATATTGCTGCTGCCAATGGCCCAGCTTTGAGCTGCTAGATATGTTGTAAATCCATGCACCACACAAAACAATGGAGTGTGTCCTATGTCAAGATGTGATTTTATCCCCACAAGGACTGGGCAATGATCACTACCAATAGTGTCATGTACAGGTCAATTTGCAACAGGTAGGTTGGCAAGTAAGAGGTCAAGTGGGTCTTTTTTCTTCTGTTGGTTCTCTCACTAGCTGGTGCAAGTCTGGCAGATATGTCCTTGTACATCTTAGTGATAAAAATGGAAATCATTCACCCAGAGTACATTCTTGGCATTTGCCACCCCCAGTACCGCTTCCGAGCAGTGTTTAACATGAAAGAGTACCGATTTATCAGCTACGTGATAATCAGAACATTTCCTTGCCCATATTCGGCCTGATCACAAGACACTGCATGGGATCTAAAGTCAATGTTGAGGACTCCCAGGGCCACTCCCATCCAAATGTATATCAAAACACTACCACCTCTGGTGGGTCTGTCCTGCAGATGAGGTAGGACAGATGGTGGAGGAGGAGTTTGGCTGCAAGTTATGATACTGTGACTATGACAGGATGCTGCTTGGGACAGCTCTCCCAATTTTGCAACGTTGCCAGATGCTAGTGAACAGTATTTAGCAGGACTGACTCAGCTCTATCTGATGCCTGGGTCAATCCCAGCTTTATTCTTGTAGGTCTTTTCTGTAGTCTTGGATAAAACTGAATGGCTTGAGAATAGTTAAAAGTTATTGGTGTGAATCTGTAAGCAAGACCTACTAAAAAAAGCAATATCCTTCCCTAAAAGGACTTCACTGAACGAGATAGGTTTTGTACAACAATCCAGTAGTTAATTGGTCACCATTATTGCTACTAGTTTTTTTAATTCTAGATTTAAGTATTGGATTTGAAATTCCCAAACTGCCATGGTGGGATTTGAATTTATACCTGTGGAATATAAGACTCGGATTATTAGTCTCGTAACATAACCAGTATGACTGTTTGCACTCTCAATGACTGTGGCAGCCTCTCAAAGATGGATCTCTATTGATGTGTGAACACATCATGTCTTAGCGGAGTTAAAATAGTGCAGAAAGATGGCATCAAATGCAAAAGGGGTTATTTGGCTAGAGATTTAATAGAGACAGGCTCCAACAGGCAAAACTGAGGATTTGGAATTTAGGGAACCAGGTGGAATCTGGGAAACTAGGTGGCATATAAATGAAGTGGAAGCGAAGAACACAGAAATAGGAAGTGTGATGCTACAAGAAAGTAGACAGGTTACCAAATAGACAACTGTAATCTAGAGGCTGGAGCCATGATTGCAATCTGGACAGGCACAAGAGATCTTGCATCACTTTTGAGGGGAATGGAACCACCAGCAAGAACCATTCCTGACAGAGACAGGAAATATAGTTAGGAATGCCCTGACAAAACCAAAAGAAGTGATGTGGAGATGCCGGCGTTGGGCTGGGGTAAACACAGTAAGAAGTTTAACAACACCAGGTTAACAACACCAGGTTAACATCCAACAGGTTTATTTGGTAGCAAAAGCCACACAAGCTTTCGGAGCTCCAAGCCCCTTCTTCAGGTGAGTGGGAATTCTGTTCACAAACAGAGCATATAAAGACACAGACTCAATTTACATGAATAATGGTTGGAATGCGAATACTTACAGCTAATCAAGTCTTTAAGAAACAAAACAACCAAAAGAACCCAAGGGAATTCCCATCTCATGCCCCAGAAATGGGCAAGCAAAAGTTATTACAGGAATTTCAAATGGTTGAAGCTTCATGAATTGTGGTTCTCTCTGGAAATTAATTTATAGCAAACAAAATGATCTTTTGCACATTAGAAATTATAGCTTCAATTTTAGATGCTCAAAGGCAATTTAAAGGCTGCAACAAACTGCTTGATCTTACAGTATTTGCTAGCTGGTGAATTACGGAACTGAGTTTAGGCTCGCTTATATTTAGTCAGGACAAATCAACATAGGTATTAACAGTGGTTATTTCAGCCAAGCACAATTCTTTACCCCATGGACACGTGACATCTTGAAGTGTAATATCTTTGAGAGGTGTTAGAATAGAAGAATGTATGTAAACAAAAAACAAAGCAACGGACACATACACATCCCTGCAATCCCAACCTCGCAGTTGCCCTTCACACATGCATTGTCTGTACTCACTGAGCAGCATTCCAACATAACCCAGTTTTTTCAGTCATCTCCCACACCAATTTATTCAAAGTGTTCGCTTTTAATTAAATTGCTGCATGCAAGAACACCTGAACCAGACCAGCTTCTCACAAGAAAAAAATTCTACTCTGCACCTGAATAAACACAGATCAGACACATTTAAATTTTTAAAAATTAATTGAAATAAAGTACAAGCTCAAAAGACAAGCAAATGAGGGGAATTATGCAGTTCCCTCTTCTATCCCCATCAAAGCATAGGTACTTCTGGCCCCATTACCCTAAAATTTATTAAAATTCACTGGAAAAGACCTTCCTGATATTGGATAAAATTTGACAAATTCAAATCTATGACCCACATTCTACAAGATACTTCTATGAATTCCCTAATTTGAAGTTAAGACCGAATAACCCTAGTTTCTGTTTGTCTCCAGTGCTATGGCTCAACCTTGTTGCGGAGTACTCTTAAATGCATTGTGATAAACATGCAGAACTATAGAATCTCTGCAGTGCAGGAGGGCATTTGGCCCATCAAGTCTGCACCAATTCTCCAACAGAGCATCTTACACAGGCTCACCCCCACCACCCTCTCCATAAACCCATACATTTATCCACCTAACCTACACATGCTTGGACACCAAGGGGCAATTTAGTGTGGCCAATCAACCCAACCTGCACATGTCTGGACTGTGGGAGGGCACTGGAGCACCCGGAGGAAAGCCACGCGGTCACAGGGAGAATGTGCTGACAGTCACCCAAGGTCGGAATTGAACTGGGTCCCTGGCGCTGTGATGCAGCAGTGCTAACCACTGTGCCACCTCTCAAGTGTATGAAACGTACAAAAATATCTTGATAGTTTCTAGTTTTCATTATGTACAATAATATACATTATTCTGAAACACCTAGGTATCTGCTTATTTGGCACATTAGATAGACTGCAGCAAACGTTGAGGAGAAGCAACAACAAACTAAACCAGATAAGGTACACTCTGAATAATAGTCTAACATTACATAAACTATGCATTGCTACAGGAGTTTTCTTTCATGTTTAATTTCTGGCAGCCAAATAAAAAAAAACAAATAATAAAACGTCCCCTGCAGCTGGGACTGTTGCTAAATCCAGGTGAAAATATAGTCACCCTATACAAGGAAGCAGGCACTCTGGTTGGGCAGGGAGAGGTGGCAGAACTCAAGGCCAGGCTGGGCCATGAACTCAGCTTGGCTTAGTGGTTAGCTCAAACAGAGTGGCTACTGCTTTGATCTAGGCAGTCATCAGCCAGAGACCCTCAGCATGAGGTTTTTCAAAAAATACTTATTTTCCAAGTACATGAACAAATTGGAAAATTCTAGTGAGCAATCTAACCAGAGGTTTCTGAGAAACAAAAATATTTACATACCGTAATGCATGTTTTTACTAAAATTAGAAACATTCCGTCTTTGCTTTCATAAAAATCCTCAATTGTGTAGCAAACAATATGCTCCTTTACGGTACAAAAACTGATAAGCCCATAGATTTAGAAAATTTTGTAATTCATGCCCCCCTCTCAGTTATTGAGATAATTCTTCCATCATTGACTTCCCTCACTAACGGTTTGACTAAAAGTCAGTTACTGGAATAAAACGCTGCTCTTTTATCCCAATCATAAAATGTGAAATATGGCCTAAAAGATCTACTTGGCCAATTAGCTCCATCGTCTACAATGAACATAGTTCTTTGAAGCACATGGTTTATGTGCCTGATAGATCCTCAATCACAAACATTAAAAGAGAATAATCTGGTAATATTTCACCTGACATTTAAATGCTGCATACACAAGAGGTTTTAATTTAGTAAAAACTCCCCAGCTCCAGAATTAAAAGCTTTGCACCCATGAGATTAAGATGTTCACTGGACTTTGGTCCTCTGTATAGGTTACAATTCATGTTGAGCTTTACCTCATTCTGGCATGCCTCAGAGAAATCAATGAAAGTCTAATTTAGTAGTCCCTCATTGCATTGCCAAATCCTCAACAGTTGTGTCACCAAGACCCAATTTAAAACTGATATTACCCACCTCCAACTGTACCCCTCACACCTTGAAACCTCAGTTTTATCAACAGTCACCATTCTTCTGTCATATACTGCACTCCGTAAAAATTGCTGTACCACCCTCTTTGCCCCCTCAAAATGAAAAGTTCCATCAGCTTGATTTTCAGATTAGGCGTCATTCACTCACTCCCTGCATTCCTCGCAAGTATATCTTGAGAAGGAAAAGAAAGGCCTTTGGCAGGTACAAGGGGAGCAAATCTGAGGAGGCATTAGTGAAGTACACAAAGTACAGGATGGAGCTTAAGAAAGCAATTTAGAAAAAGAGGGGGGATATGAGAAAGTTCTGGCTGGTAAAACAAGAGAAAATTCCAAGACGTTCTGTAAGTATATCAATGGGAAGAGGATGACCAGGGAAAGAGTAGCACATTAGAGACCAAGGGGGCAATCTGTGGGTGGAGCCAGAAGAGTGTTGAAAGAATACTTCACATCTGTCGTCATTCGAGAGAATGAGGATGAAGGTATGGAATTCAGGGAGAGATATTGCAAGGTTCTTGAGAAAATTGACGTTGGGAAGAACAAGGTATTATTGACAGGCTTAAAATTGGACAAATCTCTCGGTCCGAATGAACTGTCACAGGCTGCTGTGGGAGGAGATTGCAGGGGCTCTGACCCAAATTGTTAATTCCTCTCTTCATGGGGGAGGTTCCAGACGATTGGAGAACAGCTAATGTGGTTCCACTATTTAAGAAGTGTTATAGAGATAAGCCAGGGAGCTACAGTCCAATGAGTTTCACATCAGTGGTAGGGAAACTATTGAGAAAATTCAGAAGGACAGCATTTACCTCCACTTGGAGAGGCAAGGCTTGATCAGGGATAGTCAGCATGGCTTCATCAGAGGGAGGTCATGCCTAACAAATTTGATTGAATTTTTTGAGGTGACCAGGTGTGTAGCTGAGGGTAGTGCAGTTGATATGGATTCCGGCAAAACCTTTGACAATGTGGGAGACTTATAAGGAAGGCAAATGCACATGGGAGACAGGGTTATTTGATAAGGTGGATTCAAAATTGGCTCAGTTGGAGGAGACAGAGGGTGGTGACAGAAAGTTGCTTTAGTTACTAGAAGCCAATGTCCAGTGGCATACCACACGGATCTGTGCTGGGTGCCCTATTATTCGTCATTTACATAAATGAAATACATAACCATGTGGGAGGTAGGATTAGTCAGTTTGTGGATAACACAAAGATTGGCCAGGTGGTTAACAGTGAGTGCCTTGTGTTGCGAAGTTGAGTTTGTGAAGTTAGAACTTGATGTTGGTAAAAGAAATTGTAAAAATGCAAGGGAAAAAAAAACATTGCATGGTCCCTTTAAAAGCTGGTGTTTTGTTTCAGAGCTTGGAGATTTAAAATGCAAACTACATAGAGTCCAAGCTGAAATATTTGTATCGAAAAGTCAAGCAGTAGTCTTGACAAGACAACCTGTTCTTGTTTGAATTTTGCCCAATTTAAAGAAAGCACTCATCTACCAAGAACCTATAAGATTTGAATTTGATGTTGAGATCAGACCAATTCGATTGTAGGAAAATTGATAGGTCACAGGTATAAAAGAGAATGCGGGGGGGAAAAAAAACCAAAACAGGACAGCAACTGAAGGACTGCCACCTCTCAAACCTGGAGAGAGAGAGCAGCTCTCATCTCTGCCAACTTCAGATATGTCTTGAGAGCGCACCATCTAACTAGCGAAAGGTACCAAATCAGAAAGAACTTAGAGAATCAACAGAAGAACTCCAAAAGTTTCTGAAAGCCATGAAACCTGGTTGTATTTTTTTTTGAGTGTGACTGAATTTCATTTTTTTTTTTTGGTTAGTGAACGAGTATTGTATTTATTTGAAGAGCATTCCAGTAAAATCTTATTTCATTCGATATGTTACATGTTTAAAGTTCCCTGTTGGTTAAATAAATAAATTGTTAAGTGTTCGTATTTCTGTTAGTTAGCCACCCAACGTTACTCAAGAACAGTTCACACCTTCCCACACACTTAACAGATTACAAAGGCGAAGTATTCCCCTTTGGGGGATTCGGCGTTACTTTTCAAAAAGGGAGTCAACCTCTGCATCGTAGCACTTGGGCTACAAGAAGATATAGACGGGATGGTCAAATAGACAGATAAGTGACAGATGGAATTTAACCCCGACAAGTGTGAGATGACACACTTTGGAAGGAGTCATTTGGCAAGGAAGTATTCAATGAACAGCATGACACTAGGAAGTTCTGAGGAACAATGGGACCTTGGCGTGTTTGCCCATAGATTTCTGAAGGCAGAAGGACATGTTAGTAGGGTGATGAAAAAGGCATATGGGACACTTGCCTTCATCAATAAAAGCATAAATTACAAAAGCAGGGAAATCGTGTTGGAGTTGTATAGAACTTTGGTGAGGCCACATCTAGAATACTGTGTGCAGTTCTGGTCATCATTTTATAGGAAGGATATGATTGCACTGGAGGGGATGCAGGGGAGATTCATCAGGGGCTGCCTGGGATGGAACATTTAAGTTACGAAGAGAGGTTGGGTAGACTTGGGTTATTTTTGTTGGTGAGGAGCAACCTGATCGAGGTCGACAAGATTGAGGGGCATGGACGGAGTGGATAAGGAACAGCTGTTCCACTTACTTGAAGCGTCAGTCACGAGGAGACATAGGTTCAAGGTGAGGGGCAGGTGGTGTTTTTGGGGGGGCGGGGGAGAGAAGAGATGCGAGGAAAAACTTTTTACCCAGAGGATGGTGCTGGTCTGGAATGCACCGCCTGGGAGGGTGGTAGAGGCGGGTTGCCTCACATCCTTCAAAAAGTACTTGGATGAACACTTGACAATTCATAACATTCAAAGCTATGGGCCAAATGCTGGTAAAAGGGATCAGGTGGGGGGTCAGGTGTTTCTCACATGTCGGTGCAGACTCGATGGGCTGAAGGGTGCACTGTATGATTCTAAGCCAACTTCATAATCCCTGCCCTCAGCTTCAAATGATTCCAACAGTCTGGCCCTGCCCTCAGCTTCAAATGATTCCAACAGTCTGGCACTGCCCAATCTTGGTTGTAATCCCTGCCCTCTGCTCCCACATCCTGACATTGGTCTCCCAATTCCTTAGGCCCCTCACTGTTTAGCCAGCAGAGCTCTGAAAATTTCCCATCCTCTTCCCTCATCTCTTCCTGCTTTCAAAAGTCACCGTACCTTCAGAGATCTCAAGCTCCATTCTACTTTTTTCCAAAAAATTCCTTATGTACTCTCTGCTCTTTCCTTTGCACGAGATGCCCATTTCCTTCTCCTCTAGTGTTAGCCAGCATTTACTGCCCACCCCCAATGGCCCTTTAGAAGATGAGCCACTTCAGTACATGTAATGTAGATACTGAAAATGCAAAGAACTTTTAGGGTTTTCTAAAATTTTAACTCAGCAACAGCGAAGGAATGGCGATCTAATTCCACGTCGGGATGTTGTGGCTTGGAGGAGAACTTGCAGGTGATGGTGTTCCAGTGTGTCTGCAGCCTTGATCCCTCAGGTTGGTTACGGTCATAGGTTTGTGCCTTATCTTGTGCATCTGTAGATGGTACCTTATCAAACAAATGCCTTTTGGAAATGCAGGTATACTACATCAACCGGTTCCCTTTTATCTACTCAAGATTTCCCATTCACAAAAACATATTGACCCCGTCTGATCATGGTATGGTTTTCCAAGTGCATTTTTAAGATTTCCTTAATAATAGATTACAACATTTTCTGACTGACTGATTTCAGACTAACCAGCCTGCCATCCCAGTGTTCTCCCTCCCTCTCTGCCTCCTTTCTTGTATAATGGTGTTACATTTGCTAACCACCAATCCACTGGCACCATTCCAGAAGCTGGAAAATTTTGCAAAGTTAGAACTGCTGTGTCCACCATCTCTGCAGCTACCTCTTTTGGAGCTTGATTACAGATCAGTCATGATATCACTGATTGGCTGCATAGGTGCAAGTGGCCAGTTGGTCTAATCCCATCCCCATGCAACTTCATTTACACTTACCTTGAATGTGCAACAATTTGCCTTTTTATTCATCTATCCTGGAGGCTCCCCAGCCTTTGTGTTACTTTTCCCAGTTTTAAGGCAAAAGAAGAAAGCAAAAGAGACAAAGAACACATGGGGACAACAGATGAGGAAACTGGGTATGGAGCAGGGGAGAAAAATAAAGCTCATGTAGAGAAAAGAATGGCACAAAGCAAGATCAAAGTGTTCTTCGATTTCCTATAAATTATATACAATTTGAACTTCAGTTCAAGTTCTTTAACATTACAGTAATTGTGTGTGCTTTGCACATCTATTACCATAATGCAGCATGCAGGTGAATGGTATCTAACACTCTGATCACACTTTCAATTCTTCTCATTACAAGTTATTTGAATTAAGTGCAATTTCAGTCATGTTCTTTTCAAGACAACTTGTCAAATTTCAAGCCTGCTTTCATGTGTGCAAAATGTCTTTACACGACCATAAAGCCAGAATTTACCGCAAAGTCAGCCAGCAACAGCACATCAGCAAACTATTTAATTCACAAACAGGCAATGTTAATGCTTTGTCTTCAGGTCTGCTAACAAACAAGAAAGTGTCAATAAGCAGTTCATTTTGTATGTTAAACTGAAGTTTAACATACAAAATAACAAAGCCTACCACTCCACAGCAGATCAGATGCTCTGAGTCTGCCCATCAACGAAGCTTTGTTTAAAAAGCTGGGTTGAAAATTCTAAAGGTTCAACTGCTCTATTTGTTGAGGGCAATTTCATTTACTACAGGCAGAAAAGTGGCTTTCACGTTGATTATCATCTGTTAGCAAGGTCCAAGTCAGGTTTTAGCATACTGTGCGGCTCAAAGCCTCAGAACTTAGAGAAATCTTGATCCTATTCAGCTTGCAGGTACACATATTCCCTGCTCCAAGAGAGCTGGCTGTATACAAAGTAATCCTGCAATTCCACTTGATGGTGGCTTGGTCTTATTAAAATTACATGGTGACAACTTTAAAAAGAGAATTTATCAGCAAATAAGTGCCCACATATAAGGCCACAATTGCATACCAATGATGTAGCGGACAAAAATGTTGAATTTATGTTCCTGTTCATTTGAGGAGTTTATTGAATGTATCTGCGATAGTGTCCTCGAACAGTATGTAATGGAACCTATGGGGGAGCAAACTATCCTAGATCTGGTCCTGTGTTAGGAGACAGGAATAATTAATGATCTCACAGTTAGGGATCCACTCGGAAGGAACGATCACAGTATGGTTGAATTTAAAATGCAAATGGAGGGCGAGAAGGTAAAATCCAATACCAGTGTCTTGTACTTAAACAAAGGAGACGACAATGGGATGAGGTAGACTTGGAGCAAAGACATTATGGTGGGACAATTGAGGAACAGTAGAGGACTTTCAAAGCGATTTTTTTAATAGTACTCAGCAAAAGTTTATATCAGTGAAAAGGGATAATCAGACATGGATATCAAAGGAAATAAAGGAGGGTATCAAATTGAAAGAAAATGCATGCAAAGTAACAAAGATTAATGGGAAATGAGAGGATTGGGAAATCTTTAAAGGTCAACAGAAAGACACAAAAAACTATAAAGAAAAATGAGTGTAAACTAGCTCAGAATATAAAAACAGATAGCAAAAGTTTCTACAAATATGTAAAACAAAAAAAGAGTGGCTATGGCAAACATTGGTTCTTTAAAGGGTGAGAAGGGGGATTTAATAATGGGAAATGAGGAAACAGCCGAGGCATTGAACAGGTATTTAGTGGTCAGTCTTCACTGTGGAAGACACAAATAACATGCCAAAAATTGAGGACAAGGCAGCCAAGGCAGATGAGGACTTTAGAAACTATTAAAGAGATAGTGTTGGACAAGCTAATTGGGTAATGGTACACAAGTCTCCTGGCCCTGATGGAATGCATTCCTGGCGGGGGGAAAATAGCAAATGGACTGGTGGTAATTTACCAAAATTCACTGGACTCTGGGATGGTTCCCGCAGATTGGAAAACCGCAAATGTGACGCCACTGTTTAAAAAAGGAGGTAGACAAAAGGCGGGTAACTATAAGCCGGTTTGCTTAACTTCTGTAGTGGGGAAAATGCTTGAATCTATCAAGGAAGAAATAGCAAGACATCTGGATAGAAACTGTCCTATTGGGCAGACACAGCATGGGGGCATGAAAGACAGGTCATGTTTAACTAATTTACTGGAATTCTTTGAGGACATTACGAGTGCAGTGAACAATGGGGAACCAGTGAATGCAGTTTATCTGGATTTCCAAAAGGCATTTGACAAGGTGCTGCATAAAAGGCTGCTGCATAAGATAAAGGTGCACGGCATTACAGGAAATGTATTAGCGTGGATAGAGGATTGGTTAACTAACAAAAAGCAGAGTAGGATTAAATGGGTGATCACTGACTAGTGGTGTGTCTCAGGGGTCAGTGTTGGGACCACAATGGTTTACAATTTACAGATGATTTGGAGTTGGGGGCCAAGTGTAGTGTGCCAAAGTTCACAAATGACACTAAGATGAGTGGTAGGGCAAATTTTGCCACGGGCACAAAGTCTGCAGAGGGATATAGATAGTTTGAATGGACACGGGTCTGGCAGATGTAATACAATGTTAGCAAATGTGAGGCCATCCATTTTGGTCGGAATAAAGCAAAATGGACTATTACTTAAGTGGTAAAAAAAATTGCATCATGCTGCTGTGCAGAGGGACCTGGCTGTCCTTGTGCATGAATCACAAAAAGTTGGTTTGCAGGTGCAGCAGGCAATTAAGATGGCAAATGGAATTTTGGCCTTCATTGCTTGAGGGATGGAGTTTAAAAACAAGGTGGTTATGTTATAAGACCATAAGACCATAAGACATAGGAGCGGAAGTAAGGCCATTCGGCCCATCGAGTCCACTCCACCATTCAATCATGGTTGATTTCAACTCCATTTACCCGCTCTCTCCCCATAGCCCTTAATTCCTCGAGAAATCAAGAATTTATCAATTTCTGTCTTGAAGACGTCTTGAAGAAGCTGTGTTGCAGCTGTATAAGGTGCTGGTGAGGCCACACCTGGAGTACTGTGTACAGTTTTGGTCTCCTTACTTGAGAAAGGATGTACTGGCATCCAGGGGGTGCAGAGAAGATTCACTAGGTTGATTCCGGAGTTGAGAGGGTTGGCTTATGAGGAGAGACTGAATATACTGGGGCTATGACTATGTCATTGGAATTTGGAAAAGGGGGGGTGGGGGTGTATCTTTTAGAAACATATAAAATTATGAAAATAGAAGCAGTTGAAGCTACCTCATTGAACGTTTTTAAAGCAAAGATAGATAGATTTTTGAACAGTAAAGGAATTAAGGGTTATGGTGAGTGGGCAGGTAAATAGAGCTGACTCCATGAAAAGATCAGCCATGATCTTATTGAATGGCAGAGCAGGCTCGAGGGGCCAGATGGCCTGCTCTTGCTCCTAGCTCTTATGTAATGTTCTTATGTACACAAGTTCTTTGATACAAATGGAATCCCTGTGCTGTGATTTAGAATTCATTCACCAACAGAGCGCGTTGGTAATACAACCCTTTTCAAACATCCAATAATGGCTCCAAATCAAAAAAGATGTGCAACTCACTCACTGGGAAAGCCCAGGACAGAATAAGGTATTATTTTAGAGAAGCTGCTTCCTCTTACTACAACTGAACCAAGCTACTTGAATCACAAGAAATTAAAACAAGATTGGTATGGACCATTTATTTTATCAGCAGATTTTAGGCAATTATAATCTGATTTCATCTGCACTAGAGATTTTTTTTAAAACATACAATCCATCTAAATCGACGTGCACCAACTATTTTTTTGATCACCAGTAAGTCCCCAATTTTCATCACTTTACCACTGGCAGCCACAACTTCAGCTATCTCAGGCCTGCACTCTGGAGTTCCCTATCTCAGCTTCTCTTCACCTTCCTCCCCCCTCCAAGAAGCTCATTAAAACCCATTTGACCAATCTTGCAAATCAAATGTCCCGACAGCCCTTTGTCTGAAACGGTGACACATATTGTCTAGTAACTCTCCTCTGAAGCGGCTTGGAAACATCTTACTCTGTTAACTGCCCTACATAAATGGGAGTTGCTTGGGCTGCATGCGTTGTACGGACTTCCTAAAATTAGAAAAGCCTTGCCAACCTTGTTTAGAAATACAAAAGAAAAGTACTACTCAAAAATTAGCAGCATCTCACCATTAAAAATCGCTGAATTCAGAGTCAAAAGATGTTATTCAATGTCTGCCTCTGCTAGTGTGTCCCTTGTGTGCAGTGACAATATGCAAACCGTAATCATCAGGTGATACACTACATCACTGAAAGATAACATTGCCTTTTCCTGCTTTAGGTTCGCGTATATACATATTTAAATAGCTTATTTCTAGAGCTCATGACATACTGTATTTTTCATACACTCATGAAAAATGCTCCGAGTTATTGCAGTCACAACTACGTCAATACTACGAAACAATTATCAGGATACCAGAGAAAACCTTTCACTTCAAAAAGATCATATGGGTTTGGCAGAACAAAAGCCCTTCACCCAACTAAACTACTCCTGTCTTGAAAACCTTCTGCTCAAAACTAATAAGTGCAGATTTACAAGATTCAAAACCCAAGCCCAGGCCCAAAGTTGTGGGTGCTGCAAATTTAAAATTAAAGCAGAAAACACAAAGACAACCACGTTCTATTTTCCTTACTTGCATTACTTCATTTGAATTACTCAAATATCTTTTAGTTCAATAATGTTTTTAAAATATGAGATGACTATGTACTGCAGTTCCATCAGCATCAGAACATATAAACAGTCACTTCAAGCCCGACCCCAGCTTCACATCAGACCTTTTCAGCTGCTCATGCCCTTTGGGGCCGAATTCTACATCACTGGTTCATCCACTGGGTAGTTCTGCTGCTACCAATTTACAAGCCAAAACCATTCTCAGAGGAATTGCTCTAACCCAGTCTAACTTCAGACATGCAATTAATCTTCATTGTGCTTCAATCCTGTACAAGATAGATGGGTCTCCTTAGGTAAGGTACACTAAAAAAATGTGGATTAACATACATTTGAAAATAATTTCTGCAGTGAGTTATATCCAAAGTCATTTCCTGATGTCTCACTACTGGAGGGTTTGTAGGTTCTTGTTAGTGCAGATTATCCTTAGGCATTCAGATTTATAATGAATTCCCTGATTTCTCGGAAATACTAAGCATAGTTTACTTATTTTAAGTTCATTTTTACAGAATGTGGGTGTCTCTGGTTGGGCCAGCATTTATTGCCCATCCTGAAGGTGGTGGTAAGCTGCCTTCTTGAACCTCTGCAGTACCCATGGTGTAGGTACATTCAATTCTGTTAGGGAGGGAATTCCAGGATTTTGATCCAGTGAGAGTGAAGGAACGATGATATCTTTCCAAGTCAGGATGATGAGTCACTTGGAGGGGAACCTGCCAGTGGTGGTGTTCCCAGGCATCTACTGCCTTTGTCCTTTTAAGTGGTAGTGGTCATGGGTTTGCTAGGTACTGCCTAAGGAACCTTGGTGAGTTCCTGCAGTGCATCTAGTAGATGGTGCACACAGCTGCCACTGTTCGCCGGTGGTGGGGGATTGAATGTTTGTGGAAGGGAGAGCAGTCGAGTGGGCTGCTTTGTCCTGGATGGTGTCAAGCTGGATTGTTGTTGGAGCTGCACTCATCCAGGCAAGTGGAGAGTATTCCACTATACTCCTGACTTGCGTCTTATAGATAGTAGACAGGGTTTGCAAGCATCAGGGGGAGAGTTACTCGCGACAGGATTCCTAGCCTTTGATCTGCTCTTGCAGCCATAGTATTCACATGGCTAATCCAGTTGAGTTTCTGGTCAATGATAACCCCAGGATATTGATAGTGAGGGATTCAGCGATGGTTTTATCATTGAATGTCAAGGGCGATGGTTAGACCCTCTTGCTGGAGATGGTCATTGCTTGGCAGATGTGTGGCACAAATGCTACTTGCCACTTGTCAGCCCAAGCCTGGATATTGTGCAGGTCTTGCTGCATTTGGACATGAACTGCTTCAGTTTGAGGAGTCACAAATGGTGCTGAACATTCAGCAGCAAACATCCCCACTCCTGACCTTATGATGGAAGGAAGGTCATTGATGAAGTGGCCTGAGGAACTCCTGCAGTGATGTCCTGGAGCTGAGATGATTGACTGCCAACATCACAACCATCTTCCTTTATGCCACATTTGACTAAAACCAATAGGCTGCTTTCCCCGATTCCCATCGACTCCAGGTTTGCTGGGATCCTTGATGCCACAATCAAACGCAGCCTTGATGTCAAAGACAGTCACTCACTTCACCTCTGGCATTCAGCTCTTTTGTCCATGTTTGAACCAGAGCTATAACGAGGTCAGGACCCTGGCAAAACTGAGCATCCATGAGCAGGTTATTGCTGAGTAAATGCCACTTGATAGCACTATTGATGACACACTTTGATGATCGAATTCTATCATTTACCTTCTATATTATTGAAAGGCTTTTAAAAGTTTTAGCAAAAATGCACACGAATGCAGAAAATGAATTCCAGGCCAAAATACAGGGGTCTCCATAGTTCTATGGATCATTAGAGAGTGGTCATAGTAACCTCTGAACAGATCAACATCCAAAAATACCTCTTCTAGTTGACAGAAGTAGGAGATAGGCAAACAAAAACTCTCATGCATTTGACATGAATGGGGAGATGACCAGGAATGTCGCTGGACTTGTAATCCAGAGGTCCAGGCTAATGCTCTGGGGCTAGGAGTTCAAATCCCATCAAGCAGCTGGTGGAATTTAAATTAATAAATCTTGAATATAAAAGATATTACTAACAGCGACCACGACAACGACCATTGATTGTAATTAAAATATCCACCTGGTTCACTAATTCAGGGAAGGAAAACTGCTGTGCTTATCTGGTCTGGCCTACATGCTATTCCAGATCCTCATGGTTCATTCTTAACTGCCCTCTGAAATGGCCTGGCAAGCCATTCAGTTCAAGGGCAATTAGGCATCGGCAAGAAATGCTGGCCTTGCCAGCGACACCCTCATCCCCTCAAAATAAAAGTTCTGCCCCTCTCAAGAATCATAAAATGATACAGCAAAAATGGAGGCCATTTGATCCATCATACCTACTCTAAGGAGGGTGCTATCCAATTAATTCCATTCCTCTGCTCTTTCCCCATAGACCTGCAATTTAGTCTCATGTATTTATCCAATTCCCTTTTGAAAATTATTGAAACTGCTTTCATCACTCTTTCCCGGATCACAATTCCCTGCGTGGAAAAACTCTCATTTTACCTTTGATTCTTTTGCTGACTACCTTAAATTTATGACATCTGGTTACAAACTCTTCCATCGCTGAACAAATCCCTGAATGAATTTGAACGCCTTTATTAAATCTTCCCTTAATTTTCCACATTCCAAGAAGAACCTTGTTCTATAACCATTCCGCATCACTGAAGTCTTTCACCCCGGATACCAACCCTTAGTAAATCTCCTCTGCACCCTCTCCCAAGGACAAGACATTGCGTGATGCTCTGAATTGGATGTAATACTCCAATCAAGGAAGTGGGGGCGGGGGAATGCTGGAAAGAACCCGAGGTTAAAGAAAGAGTATTAATTGGCAAAGTTCAAATACACTACAAAATATGATGGCTGCTGCACTCCAGAGGTGGGGTTATGTCTGAACATAGCATCAGGCCAGAGCCAGTGAAAAGTTATGAATGATCACCTTCGATGGATCAGTGAGATGTTAAGAATAGGTCAAAGCCCATGACTTTGGTACAGCCAATGGAGTGTGCTGTGGGTTGCTATTAACAGCAAAGCACAAGCTGAAAAGACAAGTCAAGTCCATCAAAGAACTGTACAAATAAAATTCCAGTATTGGGAATGCTTAACCAATTCCGTAAAATCGCACTAATGACTCTCCATCAACTTACATTGAACTTTTCCAATTGCTGATGTGAAAGACTGAGCTTCAGTTGTGTAGACATTCTCTCCAAAATTTCAGAATCTATGGATACTGGTCAGCCGTCCATGTTGTTATTCAATGGCAGGAATGGAAGCTACTCAATGGCAGGAATGGAAGATATTAGTATCTGCCCTTATCAGAAAGCAAGTTCTAACATTTACAGCAATGCTTAAATCCACTTACTAACTTATAAATACGATTATACACCATAAATAATGAAACAAACATAGAACCTCTTATCAATGTGACTGGGGAAGATAGCTTTCTCAATGGCCCAAATGAAAATCATATGGACATCTGATATTATGTGGAACAAGCAGTTGAAATAATCTAATATTATTTTCTCTATTCATAAACTAACTTTATTTCTAATTACACGTACAAGCTGTCTAAATAAAGAAAAGGGACCAGAACTTTTCAGTCGCTCACGCCAACGGGATCTTCCAGTCCCACCGACTGCACACCCCTACCTTGGGTTTACCGGCAGCGATGGGTGCATTCAACAGGAAACCCATTTGACGACAGCAGGACATGATCCCACTACTGGTCAATGACAGCCACTTCCCACCACCGCGAAACATGCAATAGGTTGCGTGGTAAATCCCGCTCCAGGTGTTAAATGCAGGTTGATCAAAAAGAGTACGCTTCCTAAACTCAGACACATCATTTACCTACTATTGACCCAAGTCAATGCTCCTTTTTTCTGAGCAAACTTCTTCTCTTGAAGATCCCTTTCAACATCTACCAGGTTTTTCCATATCCATTGCCCTGAGATCTCCAATTCTTTAAGCAAGGCAAATATTGTGCTTTGTTCCTTCAGGTGAACCATCACATCAAAATAAAGTTAACTATAGAAGGCAAATAAGTTGATGCAGGGCATCGTGTTGGGGTTAATATTCTCAACTGCCTCCCATAGAAGCTTTAATGACATTAATTTTCATTATCAACTTAGCCCACAAATATTTCACAAACTCTCCTTTCCACTTTAGCCCACTTAGAGGTCAATAAATATTTTCAAACAGTTATACAAAGTTATTTTACGAGTCTTCGCCCTCTTTCTGAACCGCAAACCCCACCCCTGCCATGCCCCAATTATGAATAGCACTCGCTTGAGGTTCCAGCAGCAAAATAGCCAACCCTATCACTTGGTTCAAATGCAAACTTTAAATGACAGAAAATCCTGGATATTCAACCATATCGCTCATCATTGCTGAAGACTGACCAAGTCCAAACCTCGAGATCAAGTATCTTGGATGGGCATTTTCCTCTTCAAATGGAGGAAGCTGATATCAAGCTGCAATCATTCCTTACTGCCAACCTTGCAAAAATCAAATCTCCATAGTTCAGTATCAAATGCTATGGTCCATTAAAAATGCTCGAGATTTGTTCTTGGGGAGAGGGAGCATCTACTCATGTAACAATGATTTTGGAAGAGTAAGAATGTTTCTTAAAAATTCCAAATGCTCCATGGCATGTAATATAAAAATAATTTGAAAGTTGCAATCGTATTTCCTGTGGCACTGCTCATGCCAAATCAGAAAATAAATGGCTTCATAATTGTTTGGGATACTGATACCATTTTTAAAAATGGCATCAGGGCCAAACATTTACAATAACTACATTTGACAAATTAAAATGACATTCAGCAATTTTGAGGATCAAATTCAAAACTGTCTGGAATTTTGCAAAACAAAGACATCTGTATACTAGATGATCATGACAGATTTGGAACACGTGACAAATGCAATGTTCAGGTGAAGCAGTGCAGCTATTTGGACCTGGTAGAATTCAACCACTACTTTCAAGTCACATTCAATTCTCCTCCATAAAGTAATTTAAGCTGATCTTTATAAATAGCAGAACTTGCAACAATCCACCAAGATCTAGAATTGGTTGCAGCATAGGCACTTCAACGCACACCGATCTAGAAGTTTCAATATATTGTGGATATTATATACACATATCTATTACCCACTAGCTGGGTAACATTACCAGCAATGGAGTGATACAAACATAGAAAAATGACGCACAGTAAAAGATCAGCTGGTCCACCAAGCCTTGTAGTCACAATGCTCCTCACTCACCAACCATGTTACCTCTTGTGAAGCACAAAACAAATTAAAAGACCCAGAGGCTAATTAGTGTTATTTATGGTCATAAAATAAATCCTGGAACAAAACTGATTTGTATACCCTTTCACTACAAGATAATGCAACATTTTTTTGAAACTAAAAATCATACCACAAGATGTTTTCATTGTCAACTTTGTAAATCCTTTTCTCATGTATATGGCACGTACCATTACTTCGGTTAAATATACCAATTTTCCTGACAACATTCAATATTTACAGTGCACAAAACAGGTTAGTGAAGCTTGGAAAAATATCCTAGAAGTTACATACAGGCAATATCACATTTACAAAAGGTGAGGTATTTCAATGACAATGTGTTCACAGCCACTTTCAAGTACGTAGGCCTTCTGAGGAATGTAGTGGACACTCCAGATAAACAGAAATATGATAGATAATATTTAGTTGCTTTTCCTTCAATATTTGTCCATCTTTGGAAAACCATTGCAGCCAAAAATAGAGACAAAAGATTTCAATCCATTAGTTATTAAATGCACTGCAGAAAAGACTAGCCAAACCATTATCAAAGACGGCTGTATAAACAGCATGTAATACATCATATGTGTATTTGATACAGTGAGATCTTGTTCTACTTAAGACTGCTGACAGTTTCAAAAACAGATCACTGTACTGAAATGCAGTTTTAGTCTACTAAGTGGACACTGACTTCAAAGCAAGGTCAACTTGTTAGGAGTACAGATTGATTACTTCAGTAAACACTAAAAGCATTTCAATCAGGAAAGGTGATACCATCTCTACAATGCTCTGCATCTAGGGCCAAAACTCTATTTTCCAAAGAAAACATAAAATCGTAAAATTTCTTATAAACTATCGATTAAAATTCTGTTCTAATTGGCATAAAGCTTCAAAGTGTTAAACCTAACTATCTGAATGTTTGATTTTTTTCAAGACAATGCAACAGCATGGATTTCCTTCCTATTTTTTTCTTAACAATACTGTAGGTGTGCAGTGGTTCAAGGCAGCAGCTCACCATCACCTTCTCAACTGCAGTGAGGGATGGGTAATAAATTGCTGGCTCAGCCAGCAGCACCCACATCCCATGAATAAAAAAATGAGAGAGTTAATTTTAATGTTCAGATTCATTTAACTTTTTATAAAATTGGTGTACAAGTCAAGGATTTTAAAAATACAGAAATACAGTAAAAACATTCTATCCCATTATACTTGTGCAATGTGATTTAATTTGGTACGGCTAACAAAAAGACCTTAGCAATATTAATTACTAATGCTTGGAGCAAAATCAGTTGTGAATCTTGATTTTTTTTTTAAGAATGGTTAAACAAATCTGACTTCGATTCGATCACCCTGCTCTATGCTTAAACCTCACCTTTAGCCCTTCCATAAGACTGAATTTTAAAATCAGATTCACTCCCGCACTGAGGGCAATGCCTTCAGTTGACCGTGGCAATCTGCATCCCAATGTTCTAGAATTCTCTCAATAAAGCTCTCTTTCCAGCTCTTTTCTCCTTTAACAATCCCCTCAAAACCCACCTCCTTGACCAAGCTTTCAGTCATCTGCTTTAATATCAGTTTAGAAGGTTAGCTGTCAAATTTTGTTTGATAATTCTTATGTGAAGCATCTTGGGACATTTCACTCTATTAAAAGGTGCTACACAAATACAAGTTGTGGACAAGCACAAATTCTGTTCATCTTGTCTATCAATAAATTCAAGTTACCTTAATACTATCAAAAACTATCAAAAGGGTTCTCTGCATAAAAGAAAAAAAGAGAAAAAAATACTTCTTTCCTGTTCAATGTACATGTGTTGTTTGCAACAGTGGAATTTTCTTTGACACGATATGCACCTCAGCACCCAAACCATATGGCATCTTAGCTCATGTGGTACAATCTACCATCTTGGTCAAAAGGGAGCATAAAATTTAAGTTCAATGCAATACTGTGGAAGTGTTACCTATTGAAAGAGACATTTATAAATATCTATTCAGATGAGTCTAAAGAGCCCCAAGATTTTGAAGATCTGTGGGGGAATTCTTCCAATTCCTTGCCAACATTTAACCCTCAAATACCAAAACAGGTTCGCTGTTCATTCATCGTTTCATTGATGGCTATGTCTCTTGCTGCACATCAATTAGAGTTTGCCTACAATAGTAACTGTATTTCTCAAATAATTTACTGGCCATGTAACAGTTTGGAATTTCTAAATGACATGAAAGGTGTTTTTTTTTAAGTACATGGTCTATCTTGCTCAGAGCTTTCAAACTAAGTAGAGAATTTCACAGTTGGAGTTTCTATTTACCAGTTATGGAGTACATGTTTTCATACTTTGCCCAACTCTCAGTAGTGAAGTCAATGATCAATAGCACCTGAATTTCAAGGGACCTGTCTGACACACAGATGATTCCCAAGTCTATCACAGAGAACTGACTCAATGATTACCATGCCAGATGTGAAAGGTTATTTGAAGCCAGCTCAGCCCTATTTTCCACTTGCCTCAATAGTAACAGAGTCATTTGTTGGCCAACAAAAACTTGCATTTATACAGTGCCCATCCCAAGGTGCTTCACAGGAGCTTCAAAGTTTGATACCAAGCCACATGAGCAATTAAGACAGGTAGCAAGTAGGTTTTAAAGGAATGTCTGAAAGGAAAGAGAAATAGAGATGAAGATTTGTAGGGGGAGAATTTCACAACTTAGACAGCTCAGGTGTCAGAGGCCTTATAGCGCAGTGGTAGCACTCCTATCGATAGACCAGAAGCTCCAGGTTGAGTGTTGGCCACGAAAGGAACATTCAAAGCACTATTCCCTACAATTCCCCAAAAAAAGGGTACAAGTATGGGTGTGAAGATATGCTAACAATAACAATGGAAGCCACGGCAGCCAAAACAATTAAAATTGGATTATCCTGTGGTGATATAAACAGGGCCTAGTTTTAAGGCTGATAAAATTGGATATCCTAAATTAAAGAATTGAGCATTTTGAAATCAAACACAGTCACACCTCAGGCAGGCCAATTGTACAATACACAAATGTGTCTGGGCCTGACCCATTAACCACCCATCAAAGGTCGTTACACTCTACTTGAGACTTAGCAGGAGATCATGGCACCTCATTGAAATGCATCGGTCTATTGTTAGAAGCCCAGATCGGGCCAGACTTTCTGTCACCAAGAGATCCTGTAGAAACCTTACCTGATAACAAGTTCAACAACATGGAGATGGACACCTGGGGGGCGGACCCTGGTGTCCTGTCAGGCAGACATCAAGAAACCCACTGGGTATTAGAACCCCCTCCTGGGACCTCATTGGCCAGAAGCCAGAGGAGTTTCTGGAAAGGCAAGCAGGCTGGGGATAAAGGGACACACTCAGAGGCACACTGCAGCGAAGACTCGACAGGGGAGATGGCCGTGACCATTCGGAAGACTGACTAGAGAAGGAAGGAAGGAAGAAGCGGCCATCGAGACTCACCTTCATGACGACAGACCAGAGGGACTCAGAGAATTGGGCCTGTAGTTTAACCAAGCCATCTCTACGGGTAGTATACTTGAATCTGGGGTATCCTCTTGTTTTATGTGGGTAATTTAAGGGTTAATAGTGTTATTTAATAAACTTGTTGAATCTTTACTTGTGTTTGTCCTTTGTCCACCTTGCAAATAAGGGCACCGGGGTAAAACCTTGGAGTAAGTAAACTGGTTGAAAGTATCTGAGAATTAACAGGTACAACAATCCCCATGTGGACAGAATTAAAGGACTACAGGGACCTCAAAGGATTGCAAGAGGCACCAGAAGAGGGAGAAGCAAGGATTTAGGTTGAGAATTTTAAAATCACAGTTTCTCTGGACCAGAAGCCAATGTAGGTCAGCAAGCACAGAGGTGATGGGTGAAGAGGATTTGGTGCAAGTTAGGATATGAGCAGCAAATCTTTGCAGGAATTCAAGTTTATGTAAAAAACAGGAGGCCAGAGAAGTCCAGAGATAATAAAAGTACGAATGAGGGTTTTTGCAGCAAATGAACTAAGGCACATGCCGAAACAGATGTTGGAGGTAGAAGTAGATGTTCTTGGTGATGGAGCAGCTGTGTGATTAGAAGTTCACCTCCAAACCAAGGTTGCAAACAGTCTGGTTCACCCTCAGTCAGTAACCAGGAAGAGGATGGAGTTGATAGCTTGGGATTAGTATTTGTAGCATGAGCCAAATACAATGGCTTTGTCTTCCAATAATCAGTTGGAAGAAGTTTCTACTCATCCAAGACTGAATTTCAGACTGCAGCCTAGCAAGTTAGAGGCAGTGGAGGAATTGAACTAAGTGGCAGTGAGCTAATTCTGGATGTCCTCAATGTGTACATGGAATGTGAATGTGTGTTATGTGGATGATAACACCTAGGGGCAGCATGTAAGGGAGAAATACAAGGGGACCAAGGATAGACTCTTGGGAATTTCATGGGGTAACAATGTGGAAGCAGGGAGAGAAGCTATTGCAGGTGTTCTTTGGCCACAAATGAATAGATAAAAATCGCAGACCAGAGCAGTTGCATGACAGTAGAGACTTTGGAAAAGGATTGGGTAGTCAACTGTGTCAACGGTTGTAAACTGGCTGGTGGGGGTATTAGGTTACCATGAACAGACAGGTAAGATGCCATTTGTGACATTTGTAAGCGCCATTTCAGTGCTTTGGAAGAGATAGTAACCTGACTGGGAGGGTTTATGCACAAGTGGTGAGAAAGGTAGACTCTGATTTATTAGGGAATAATACATTAAGGAACATAGAAGAGGAGAATGGAGATGGGGAAGATTGCCAGGACAAAGGATTGAAGGGGTAGAGGTTGGGGAAAGAGGTGATTACGACATATTTGAAAGTGAGGTAACAGAGGAGAGGGAGCTATTAATACCAAATAACATGGGGTCTGGGTCGTCAGCAGTTTAGTCAAATACTTCGCTCAGACACCCCAGCTGATCATAACATGGGAGAGATTATGAATTCCTTCATTCTTCCATCCACATGAATAAATGCAACACTCCAGTTAGTATCTGGCACCTGAGCAGTAACTGCTTCCCTCTCCAACACCCAGTCAAGGCATGCACCAAACCTCTGATACAATGAAGCACAATCGTAGACCTATACTTTTCAGAACCTGGTGGCACAAGCTTCAGAGTTATTAAAATATGACGTATTTCCTTAAAACAATGTACTTGAAAGTTGCAACCAATCTGTGGATTCACATTCAAATCATTGTTTTTTAAAAATGATTATTTTGTTCAAAGTTGCCTACTTTTGAAAGTATGTTGCTGTTTTAACTTCCTTCTGCCTTTTTGCAAAAGGCGGCAAACCTACTTAAAAGATCACTGATGCCATGCTCATGTTACCCAAACAGCTAAAGGCAACATAGTTATCACAAGTATGAAGATAACACAGGATGTTCGAACAGTATCATTAGTTAACTTTGCAAAATGAATGTCAACACAACTGGAATTAGCAACATTGTTCAACTTTGCTCAAATTGTCATCAAAATTCAAGGTAAGCACAGGGTCACAGGCATCACGTTGCTCACAAATGCTACATCAGGAAGGAAAACAGGTAAGCAGAAGTTGGATATTTTACTGGTGCAGCTACATTGATACCACTAGATGCTTTAAGTTTATTTCTTAGAATCACAAGTAGGCTTACATTAACACTGCAATGAAGTCATTGTGAAAATCCCCTAGTCTTCACACTCCAGCGCCTGTTCAGGTACACCGAGGGAGAATTTAGCATGGCCAATGCTAAATTTTTTTAACTTTCAGACTGTGGGAGGAAACCAGAGCACCTGGAAGAAACCCACACAGATATGGGGAGAACATGCAGAGTCTGCACAGTGACCCAAGCCAGGAATCGAACCCGGGTCCTGTCGCTGTGAGGCAGTCGTGCTAACCACTGTGTCGCACTAAGTGGATCTACTTCTTGCCAATTTTCAAATCTCAAATTGAGCTGTGATAAACTGAGTTCATATCTTGAGATACAGCCGATCAAATCTGGTACTGTCTCTTCCACCTTAAAGAATCCAATGTGAAAAAGCAGTGGGAGCAGTCACGATGCAGTTCCAGGTGACTTCAGGGTCCCAACAGAAAACTAGCATTAAAAACCATCCGAGGTCAGCAAAACACAGATATGGTTTGTTCTACATTGGCCCTTGCTAGATCTGACATTAAAATGCTTGATGCTGATAGCGCATGTCCAAAACCCAAAGTGAAAGAGTGCTCCTTTCCGCTGTGAAAGCCATTTAACTTTGACCACAATTTGACAGAGACAATCAAGGAGGGAAAGCAGTCATCCATATTCACCGCTTGAACAGAATATCCAAAGTCTCTGTTAGAATAAGTTGTAATAGCCTGATCCTGATCCCCATTCCTCGCTATATAAACCATCTCTGAACTATTTCTTCAGTTGTCAGTGCAGTGCACACATTCAATATATATTCCATGATTTCAGCTGTGAAATGCATATGCTTTTGAAGCCTGAATAACAATTGTGTATTAAAATACATTTAATAGGTACATGACACAATGATTAATAGAACCAGTAAACCAATCACAAGCAACCACTAACATGCAGTTGCACGATAGATTATGAACAGATTACCTCTTCTATCCAAATCAGAATTTTTTACTAAAAACAGCAGTAATTTCTAAGATATTTATTGTGGAGAATTGTATTTAGCAATTGGCTAAAGTTGATCTTACAGGAAATTAATACAAAAATTCAAGTCTAACGTGGGTACAAAAGGTCAAGTTCATTTTATATGAAAATCCAAAATTCAGAACCACTGACTTTTAATTATGTTCCAAATCTACTTAGGAGCACAAAGAACATTGAAATACTCTTATCCAATTAAATGGAATAACCTCAATGGAGTACTGTCACCCATGCATTCATTCCTGTCTCAGATACTCATGTTTCTGACAGCACACAAGCGCCTTCCCACGTTTCAGTGTTGTCAACCTAAACTGGCAACAACTGCTGCAGTGTCTTTCAACAGCTACTAATCCCAAGATAACAAAATTGTGCATAGTATCTGATGCTCCCATACTTCTAAACAGTACCCCCCACCTCCCCCAACAAAACACCACCATAATGGATTCAAGTCACAAAGGAATGACGATACTTGCACCAGGAAGCACAATGTCAATACTTCTAGAAGAGAGGCAAGCTCCAGTAAATAGACAGCCATGATCAAGGCCATAAGCACAGCCTTTTGTATGTGCACACTAGACCGTTTGCAGATTTTGGTGTTGTGTTGGACCCAAAAATTAGCTGCCAGCCTCATATACACTCCATCAATTATGTTTACTTCCATCTCTGTAATATTGTCCAAGTCTGCCTCAATTCATCTGCTGCTGAAACCATCATCCAAGCCTTGATTTCTGATTTGTTCATGAAACCTGGTGATTACTGGCAAGGTCAGAATTTATTGTCCATCACTAATTGCACTCAAGATGGTGGTGACAAGTAATCACCTTGCACTACTACAGTCCCTGTGATGTCGGTACACCCAGTGTGGTTAGGTAGCAAGTTCTAGGATTTTGACCCAGTGATTATTAAACAATAAGACACTATAAGACTTGGACAGAATTTGCAGCGGTGACGTTCTCATGTGCCTGCTGCCCTTGCACTTCTAGATGGTAGAGGTCACAAATTTGGACGGTACTGCCAAAGAAGCCTTGACAAGTTGTTGCATTACATCTGATAGATGGTACACACAGTGACCATGGTACATTGGTGGCAGGGACAATGAAAGCTGATGGATGGGGTACTAGTCAAGCAAGCTACTTTGTCCCAAATGGTGTTGAGCTTCTGAAGTGTTGTTGGAGCTGTACTCATCCAGCCAAGGAGAGAGTATTCCATCACACTCCTGACTTGTGCCTTGTAGATAGTGGAAATTCCATTGGATGCCAAGAGGCATTGGTTAGAGACTCACCTGTTGGAGATGGTTATTGCCTTGCGCTTACCTGCCCACTTCTAATATTGACTTGGCTGGCCTCCCATCCTCCACTCTTGTATGCTATGATTCTATGAATGTTTATTAGGCATCTCAGGACAATTTACTACATGAATGACACAACATAAATGAAAGTTGTTGTTTTGCCACAATCTGTGCACCAAAAAAAGTGTTCATAAAATCTTAATATATTTATCTTTGGAAAAGCCATGATTCCTGATAGTGGAGAGACATGAAGGGAATCACTGTTCCAAAATCCTTTGTTTTCAAATGAAATAATTTGTGACAAGTTATATCATGGGACCACTGAGCATCAGGTGCTGATAGTGCAAATAGCATGATATGGAGAAACTCTGATTATAAGACATTGCTTGGTGGCCCCAAGGAAACGCAACCATTTGGAGGAAACTATGCTGACAGAAGCCCTGGAGACCTTCTAATTTGTGAGATTGGCTAGTGCTCCAATATGAGCTAATGAGTCAGAACAGAGGAGTACGGTGTTGCCTCTGTGCTGCAGTTTGTTTGCAGGCGTGCCTGCTATAGTTGGAAATACTCGTGTAGGAGTTATCTGCAGTTTTCACTCATTGAAAGAGAGTTGTACCAATGTCAGTATGCATGATTAAGTTTGCTGATCTCCAGTACATGATAATATACCACCAAAACCATAAAATATTGGCAGTGTTAAAAATCTGCAACACCAACAATGCACTCAGAATTTGCTGCAAACACTAATAAAACATTTTGCCACTTCATGAACTCCTGTATCCATGGAGTTTTCCAAGCTTCCATCCCAAACTGTACTGAAGGTTGTGGTACTTGAAACTACTGGGATGGGGGAGGGCTGAGATCATGGAGGGATTTGTAAGCAAGGAAGACAGATTTAAAATAAAGATATCACTTAACCAGTAGCCAAAGTTTTCTTTTGGGGGGGGCGGAGAGAACAGAGCAGTAAAAAGGGAACAAAATGGCATAAATACTGCATCCTGGTGCTAGATCCACTTCCAATAGTTTTGCGTGGATTCTAGAGTCTTCAATGAGATTTTGCACAGAATAGGTGGCAAAAGCCCTTAACTTCTCCAACTTTCTGTGCACAGTGGGAGTATAGATTTTGACCCCAGATAACATGGTGAGGGCAGAACCTGAAGTATCAGATTTAACTGTAGGAGCGCATTACTGCTAACCCCCACCAGTACTTCAATATTTTCCCTGTTGGAGCCAAGATCTAGTGTGAACGGCAGAGCCAATGAAAAATTGTGTATGCTGACATCCAGGGCAACGTGGCACTGACATTTCAAACAAGAAACCTTACTTGCATTTCAGTTTTAGACAGGAAGGATGATGTGCAGATTTGCTTCAATTTGTTTCCCAAATCCAGCTTCAGTGTGTGTTTATTAAAGTGCGACATAGTTAGAAAAGACAACAGATTACCCAAACATCACTTTCAGCCTAAACAAGCAGATCACTGGAAGTTCTAAACTGACTCCTAACTACAATCAAATAAGGATGGAGGCATATGATCACTGCAGTGGATTAGTTCAAGTTACTGATCACGTTTGTTAAAATACCATCTAAATTACTGGTTATCTACTAAAGCCTTCGAATCAGTTGGTTCAAAGTCAGTTACAAGAAAATCAATTATAATTGAGGAACTAGCTCATCTGCACTGAAACCTGCAACTATGCCTTTTGTTACCTCTAGACTTCACTATTCCAACTCACCTGGTTGACCTCCCACATTCCACTCTCCGTAAATTTCAAATCATTCAAAATTCTATTGCCAGTGTCCTTACTTGCACCAAAATCTGTGCACCCATCATTCTTGTGTGCACTGACCTACTTTGGCTACTGGTTAAGTGATATCTTTATTTTAAATCTGTCTTCCTTGCTTACAAATCCCTCCATGATCTCAGCCCTCCCCCATCCCAGTAGTTTCAAGTACCACAACCTTCCAAGGTGTCTGTGCTCATGCAATTCTGGTGTTTTAAGCATGCCTGATTTTAGTTGCTCCACCACTGGTGGCCATACCTTCAGCTGGCTCAATCCCAAACTGTGGAATTCCTCCCTAAACCTCTCTTTCCTCCTTTAGAATGCTTCTTAAAGCCTATTCTTTGACCAATCTTTTGATCTATAATCTCTCATGTGATCCAATGGTTTATAATGCTGCTGTAAAGCATATTGGAACATTTAATGTTAAAGATCCTACAAAACAGAAGTTGATAGCGTGGGTACATGAGATGAGGCAGAATGAAGGCAGTCACCCAAGCCATGTCAAGAAGCTGGCCATTTATGGTACATCTTACATCATGTCACAGACATTCATTTTTACACTTGCTTAGGTTAAGTGCATTTGCCTTTTTAGAGCTTAATGAATAACCTAAGGGATGCTAGTAAAAGTAATTCAGCTCTTTCTACTGATTGTATTACTTTGCCTGTCCTTTTGTGTGCCCTGACAAAGATGAGCAATAAGCTTACACCTTACCATTTTGGCCAATTAGGAGTTCTAGTTTATGCCGCAGCTTCTCCACAAACTGTACTCCCATATTCCTGGCACCATTATGATAAATCTCTTTTGCACTCCAAGGCCTTGACATCCTTCTAAAAGTGGGTATCCAAAAATGAATGTCATGCAATAGACAAGCTAAGGCCTAAGCAACATGACTAAAATTTCAGCATGATCCCCTACCTTCTATACTCTTGTGCTTCTATTTATAAAGCCAACAAGTAGGCCATTCAGACCCTCATGCCAGCTCCACCATTCAATAAACCATGGCTGAACTGATTGTGGCTTCAACTCCTTTCCTGCCTGTCCCCATAACCCTAACTTCATTTTGGATCAAGAATCTGTTTCGACTCAGCCTTGAATATATCCAATGACCAGTGCTCTCTGAGGTAAAGAATTCCAAAGGTTAATGACTCTCTGAAGAAATTCCACAACACCATCTTAAAATTTCATTATTCTGAAACTGACCTCCTGAATTCTAGACTCTGAGGAAAACAGGTTATCCGCATTGACCCACTCAAGTCCCACCAGAATATATGTTTCAATAAGATCACTTCTCATACTGCTCAACTCCAAATGATTATTGGGCCAACCTACTCAATCTTCATCCCAGGAATCAACCGAGTGAACCTTCTCTGAACTGCCTTCTCACAGTAAAGATTCCATTTGCTTTTAATAGCCTTCTCAACTTGTTCTACTGTCTTCAATCATCTAGGTTCCTGCATCTTATTGTACCATTTAGTTTACATTGCTTTTACTCATGCTTCCTACCAAAATAGCTTTACACTTCTAAATATTAAATTACATTGCCAAGTGTCTGCACATGACTGTTCAAGTCTGGTGTTAACCACCTCATGAGTTTCTTATCAGCTGCAAACTTTGAAATTATGCCCAATAAACCCAAAACGATATACATATCAGAAACAGCAGTGGTCCCAATACTGACCCATGGGGAAGGAACACCACTGCACCCTTCCCTCCATCATGAAAAGTAACCACACCAACACAAAAACAAAATACTTCGGACTTTGGAAACTGAAACAACAGCATTTCAAGTAGATGATCTTTCAAGTATTTTATAATTCTGTTTCTCTTTCCACGGATGCTACCTGACCGCATGAATATTTCCAGCATTTTCCATTTCTAATTCCCAATTAGGAATGCGGAGATTGGTTATGATGTTGGTTTATTGGATAGGGCTTTAAAGCTCTGCCCAAGAAAACATACTTTTCCCTACACAACACACTCCTCCAAATATAACTTTACCTCTCAACTAGCAGTTGTTGCAACAATCAGCATTTGTAACTAGCCTATCTGAACAAAACTGGAAAAACAAGCTTCCATCACACCCCAATTACTGAATCAACTCTCATGCTTAAATGCACTCCTGAACAACTATCTCCTTAATTTAAGTTGAATTGGGAAAGTAGGAGCTGTTTGGCAGTACTGCACAGCATACTACTTGTCCATCTGACAGACATGAGACACAAAGAAAATGGGAAAGGTGCACCTTAATCACATCCTCTAAACATCTCAGCTAATCAGCTACTTGTTTTGTAGGCAATAGTAGCCAGTTTGTACACAGCAAGGACCCACAATCAGCAGAGAGATGAATGATTGGTTAATGCAAGTTCCTAAGATATAGGAGCAGAATTAGGCTATTCGGCCCATCGAGTCTGCTCTGCCATTTGATCATGGCTGATATGCTCCTCATCCCCATTTTTCTGCCTTCTCCCCATAATCTTTCAACCCATTACCAATTAAAAATCTGTCTAACTCCTCCTTAAATTTACTCACTGTCCCAGCATCCACCGCACTTTAGGGTAGCGAATTCCACAGATTCCTTTGGGAGAAGTAGTTTCTCCTCAACTCTATTTTAAATTTGCTACCCCTTATCCTAAGACTATGACCTCTCAACCTAGAATGCCCCACCAGTGGAAGCACCTGCTCCACACCTACTTTATCCATACCTTTTACCATCTTGAATATCTCAATTTGATCTCCCCTCATTCTTCTAAATTCCAGAGGGGCCTAACTGTTCAATCTCTCTTCATACGACAAACCCCTCATCTCTGGAATCAATCTAGTGAATCCTCTGAACTGCCTCCAATGCCACTACATCTTTCCTCAAATAAGGGGACCAAAACTGTGCACAATACTCCAGGTGCGGTCTCACCAATGCCTTGAATAGTTGCAACAATACTTCCTTACCTTTATATTCTATTCCTTTAGCTCTAAATGCCAAGATTCCATTTGTTTTCTTTATTATCTGCTGTACCTGCATGCTAGTTTTCTGTGACTCATGAACCAGGACACCCAGATCCCTCTGCACTGGAGCTCTCCAAAGTCTCTCCCCATTTAGGTAATAAGTCGCCTTCCCATTTTTGCGATCAAGATGCACGACCTTGCACTTATCCACAATAAACTCCATCTGTCACATTTTGGCCCACTCTCCTAACCTATCTATATCCATTTGTAAGGTTCTTATTTCCTCATTGCAACTTACTGTACCGCCTTTTTTTTGCAAATTTGGCTATAGAGCCTTCTATCCCTGTATCCAAGTCATTAATATAGATTGTAAATAGTCCAAGGGCCGAACCCCATGGCATCCCACTAGTTACTACTTGCCAACCAGAAAAAAACCCATTTATCTCAGCTCTCTGTCTTCTTCCATCAGCCAGTCACCGATCCAAGCTAATAAATAACCGCAAATCCCATGTGATCAAACCTTGTGAATTAACCTTTTGTGTGGCACCTTATCAAACACCGTCCGGAAGTCCAGATATGCTACATCTACAGGATGCCCAGTATCCACATTGCTTGTTACATCCTGAGAGAACTCTAGCAAATGAGTCAAACATGATTTACCTTTCATAAAACCATGCTGGCTCTGATGGATAGCGTTTTGACTTTCCAAATGTCCTGATAGTGCTTCCTTGATAATTGATTCTAACACTTCCCAACAACAGATGTTAAACTAACTGATCCGTAATTTCCCACATTTTGCCTCCCTCCCTTTTTGAATAAGGGCATTACATTAGCATTTTTCCAATCCATTGGAACCTTTCCTGTGTCCATGGAATTTTGGAATATTATAACCAATGGATCCACTATCTCTGCCGCCACTTCTTTTAATACCCTAGATGTAGCCCGTCCGCCCCAGGAGACTTATTTGCCCTCAATCCCAATAGTTTGCTGAGTATCTTTTTCCTATCAATATTGATTGTTCTCAGCTCTACCCTTTCTATTACCTCTGACTTGCTCATTCCTATAGGAATGGTACTAGTGTCCTCCACCATGAAAACTGAGGCAAAGTATTGATTTAGTATCTCTGCCATTTTAGTGGTCCCCACTATAAACTCTCCGGTTTCATCTTCCAAGGGACCAACATTCACCCTAGGGACTCTCTTCTCTTTTATATACCTATAGAAGCTTTTGCTACACTTCGATATTTTGCACTAGTTTTCTTTCATAGTTTACCTTAGATCTTTTTATTACTTTTTTTTAAGCATCCCTTTGTTTATGTTTGAAAGTTTCCCAATCTTCTGGCCTTTGCAACATGGTATACCTTAGTTTGTGTCTTTATATTGTCCTTGACCTCCTTGTTTAGCCATGCTTGATTTTTACCCCCCTTACCATCTTCCTTCCTCACTGGGATGTATTTTAGTTGTGAGGACTTGAGTATTTCCTTAAACAACTGCCACTGCTCATCCGCTGTCCTATCTTTTAGCCTTCCTGCCCACTCTACTCGGGCCAAATCTGTCCTCATGCCTGTGTTTAATTCCAGAACGCTAGTGTGGGACTCCACTTTCTCACCCTCAAACTGAATTTTGAATTCTATCATACTATGGTTACTACTCCCTAGAGGATCCTTAACTATGAGGTCATGAATTAATCCCTCCTCATTACACAATACCAAATCCAGAGTAGCCTGCTCCCTGCTTGGTTCCACAACATACTGTTCCAAGAAACAATCTCTAATACATTCAATGAACTCTGCCTCCTGTCTACCCTTGCCAATTTGATTCTTCCAATCTATGTGCATACTAAAATCACCCATGATTATTGCCGTACCTTTCTTGCAAGCCCCAGTACTTCCTGATTTATACTGTGTCTCACTGAGGAACCACTGCTTGGGGACCTATAGATTATTCCTACCAAGTACTTCTTTCCTTTGCTATTTCTTATTTCTACTCGGACTGATTCCACATCTTGATCTCCCATGCTCATGTCATTTCTCATTACAGCAATGATCCTTTTCTTCACCAGCAAAGCTACACCACCTCCTTTTCCTTTCCTTGTATTTTGTTAGCATGCGAAATTTTGAGAAATCCATTCTCTTCTTCTAATGGCTCACATGGGATCCTTTACATTCACCCGAGCCTGCAGGCAAGGCTTTGGTTAGATGTTTATTCCAAACGATGGCATCAGTTAATGCAGCACTTTCTATAATGAAGTCTCAGTGTGGAAGACGTACTCAAGTCCTGGAGGTGGGCTTGAATCAAAGAACAAATGTTATGAAGTTAAGCCAATGCAGAAGAGGTAAATAGCAAGTTACATGAATCGCTCAAAACTCACTGAAGTACAGAAGAATACTTCCCACCGTCTGATATGTGGCATGGGTTAATAAGACGAGTCGCACTACATCGAATGATGAAAGTTGGAAAAGTAGGATTAAATTACAAATTTATACAAAGTTCACAAAAGCTGCTGAACAAGAGTTAACAGAAGTTGCTGAAATAATTCAACAACGAGAATATTCTACAGCAAATAATTCTGTGACTTATTTACTGAAAGAGCCAATAAATTCAGCTTGGACCCAGTGCCAGCTCAAATCAGGATGTTTGTATCTTTCTTTGAAAGTAAGAATCTTTCATACTTTGTTAAAGAGATTTCTCATTTTACACAGATTAACAGCTGATCTGTTAACTGGTTAACAAATCTACTTAAAAATAAGGATGGCAATAAAGTACCTTTCAAATGATGACAATTTACATGTTTAGGAAAGCATTGTATTTTATGATTGCTGTAAAATGAATAATATTCATATGGTCTCCTGTTACCTATGTATAAACTGGCTGTCACAGTTCTTACATACTGTTGAGGATCAAGACTTCTCAGTTCACTAAACAAAGCATTACTTTTAAATATGCATCTTGTGCCCAAATTTAATTCAATGTTTTGAACTCCTGCAATGATGAGCTAAAAGGACGGGGTGCACCTGAACCAGAGGGGCACCAATATCCTCGGAGGGAAATTTGTTACGGCTCTTCAGGGGGGTTTAAACTAATTTGTCAGGGGAGTGGGAAAGGGAGTTGTAGTCCAGAAGTCAGTGAGGGTGGTGAGGTATTGGGGAAGGTATCAGGGTCAAGGGTGGGTACTGGTAGACAGGAAGGTGGGTTGAAGTGTGTCTACTTCAATGCAAGGAGCATCCGGAACAAGGTAGATGAACTTGGGGCGTGGATTGGTACTTGGGACTACGATGTTGTGGCCATTACGGAGACGTGGGTAGAACAAGGACAGGAATGGTTGTTGGACGTTCCGGGGTATAGATGTTTCACTAAGTGTAGGGAAGCTGGTAAAAGAGGTGGAGGAGTGGCATTGTTAATCAAGGATAGTTTAACGGCTGCGGAAAGGCACTTCGTGGGGGATCTGCACACTGAGGTAATATGGGCTGAAGTTAGAAATAGGAAAGGAGCGGTCACGTTGCTAGGAGTTTACTATAGGCCCCCAAATAGTAATAGAGATGTGGAGGAAGAAATTGCTAAGCAGATTATGGATATGTGTGGGGGTCACAGGGTAGTTGTCATGGGGGACTTTAACTTTCCAAATATTGATTGGAACCTTTGTAGGTCAAATAGTTCGGATGGGGCAGTTTTTGTGCAGTGTGTGCGGGAGGGTTTCCTGACACAATATGTGGATGGGCCGACTAGAGGTGAGGCCACATTGGATTTGGTACTGGGAAATGAACCGGGCCAAGTGTTAGATTTGGTTGTGGGAGAGCAATTTGGAGATAGTGACCACAATTCGGTGTCTTTTGTTATTGTAATGGAGAGGGATAGGGCCGTACGGCAGGGCAAGGTTTACAATTGGGGGAGGGGTAATTATGATGCGATTAGGCAAGAATTAGGGGGCATAAGTTGGGAACAGAAACTGTCAGAGAAAGGAACTAATGAAAAGTGGAATTTTTTCAAGGAACAAATACTGGATGTCCTTGATAGGTATGTTCCTGTCAGGCAGGGAGGAAATGGCCGAGTGAGGGAACCATGGTTCACAAAAGAGGTGGAATGTCTTGTGAAAAGGAAGAGGGAAGCTTATGTAGGGATGAGGAAACAAGGTTCAGATGGCTCGATTGAGGGTTACAAGTTAGCAAGGAATGAGCTGAAAAAGGGGCTTAGGAGAGCTAGGAGGGGACATGAGAAGTCCTTGGCGGGTCGGATCAAGGAAAACCCCAAGGCTTTTTACTCTTATGTGAGGAATAAAAGAATGACCAGGGTGAGGCTAGGGCCGGTCAAGGACAGTGGTGGGAACTTGTGTATGGAGTCAGTAGAGATAGGCGAGGTGATGAATGAATACTTTTCTTCAGTGTTCACCAAGGAGAGGGGCCATGTTTTTGAGGAAGAGAAGGTGTTACAGGCTAATAGGCTGGAGGAAATAGATGTTCGGAGGGAGGATGTCTTGGCAGTTTTGAATAAACTGAAGGTCGATAAGTCCCCTGGGCCTGATGAAATGTATCCTAGGATTCTGTGGGAGGCAAGGGATGAGATTGCAGAGCCTTTGGCGTTGATCTTTGGGTCCTCGCTGTCCACGGGGATGGTGCCAGAGGACTGGAGAATGGCGAATGTTGTTCCTCTGTTTAAGAAAGGGAATAGAAATGACCCTGGTAATTATAGACCGGTTAGTCTTACTTCGGTGATTGGTAAATTGATGGAAAGGGTCCTTAGGGATGGGATTTACAACCATTTAGAAAGATGCGGATTAATCCGAGATAGTCAGCACGGATTCGTGAAGGGCAAGTCGTGCCTCACAAATTTGATAGAATTTTTTGAGGAGGTAACTAAGTGTGTTGATGAAGGTAGGGCAGTTGATGTCATATACATGGATTTTAGTAAGGCGTTTGATAAGGTCCCCCATGGTCGGCTTATGATGAAAGTGAGGAGGTGTAGGATAGAGGGAAAGTTGGCCGATTGGATAGGTAACTGGCTGTCTGACCGAAGACAGAGGGTGGTGGTCGATGGAAAATTTTCGGATTGGAGGCAGGTTGCTAGCGGTGTGCCGCAGGGATCAGTGCTTGGTCCTCTGCTCTTTGTGATTTTTATTAATGACTTAGAGGAGGGGGCTGAAGAGTGGATCAGTAAATTTGCTGATGACACCAAGATTGGTGGAGTAGTGGATGAGGTGGAGGGCTGTTGTAGGCTGCAAAGAGACATAGATAGGATGCAAAGCTGGGCTGAAAAATGGCAAATGGAGTTTAACCCTGATAAATGTGAGGTGATTCATTTTGGTAGGACAAATTTAAATGTGGATTACAGGGTCAAAGGTAGGGTTCTGAAGACTGTGGAGGAACAGAGAGATCTTGGGGTCCATATCCACAGATCTCTAAAGGTTGCCAGTCAAGTGGATAGAGCTGTGAAGAAGGCCTATAGTGTGTTAGCTTTTATTAACAGGGGGTTGGAGTTTAAGAGCCGTAGGGTTATGCTGCAACTGTACAGGACCTTGGTGAGACCACATTTGGAATATTGTGTGCAGTTCTGGTCACCTCACTATAAGAAGGATGTGGAAGCGCTGGAAAGAGTGCAGAGGAGATTTACCAGGATGCTGCCTGGTTTGGAGGGTAGGTCTTATGAGGAAAGGTTGAGGGAGCTAGGGCTGTTCTCTCTGGAGCGGAGGAGGCCGAGGGGAGACTTAATAGAGGTGTATAAAATGATGAAGGGGATAGATAGAGTGAACGTTCAAAGACTATTTCCTCGGGTGGATGGAGCTATTACAAGGGGGCACAACTATAGGGTTCGTGGTGGGAGATACAGGACGGATATCAGAGGTAGGTTCTTTACGCAGAGAGTGGTTGGGGTGTGGAATGGACTGCCTGCAGTGATAGTGGAGTCAGACACTTTAGAAACATTTAAGCGGTTATTGGATAGGCACATGGAGCACACCAGGATGATAGGGAGTGGGATAGCTTGATCTTGGTTTCAGATAAAGCTCGGCACAACATCGTGGGCCGAAGGGCCTGTTCTGTGCTGTACTGTTCTATGTTCTAAAGCAGCTTTGTTTTATTTGAAGGAGTGGGGTTAGAATAAAAAAACAGAAAGCGTCAAATAACTGATTAACATTCTAAATTTTGTCTAACAGCAAACTAGAAGGGGATATGACACAATGGCCAGAACATACAAAATATATGCTGGTGAGTGCTTTAAGTATACAAAATTTAGGCAGAATTCAAAACAGAGCAGAGAAGTTCACTGGGTAACCTGGTCAACACTTAATTCTCAACCAATAGGGAACGCAAATGATTTGCTCATTTATTGCATTGCAATTGTGGGGGGTTTTGTATAAATTGGCTGTCATGTTTCTTATGTAGTGACAGAACTCCAAAATGAAATGCTTTGGGACATTCTGAAAGGTGCTTGATAAACATAAGCCAGTCTTTTTATTCACGTTAAGCAACTCAGCTGGGCAGGCCACACCAGGTTCCATCCACAGAATTTGCAGAGTTAGTTCTTCTTGGATATAGTGGGATTGGTAAGGAAGGAAAAACTCACTACTGATCATCATCTAGCCAACCATGTGCAGAAAGTATGCATTTAGGCATTAGTTGAGAACAGAACTTGGCTTAGCTGTGACACCAATATTTATCACCAAAGTTGATACAATAATGGTCACAAGAAAGACAAATTAGCACCCATAAAGTTATACTCAAGTCCAAAGCTTTCAAGTTGTCCTGGGAGACAAAAAAAAGGAAAATTCCTGAAAAAGGGCTAACTTTAGGCAGAACTGTTGGCCATAGCTAAACACCTTCAGCTCCCATCTATGCACAACCGAGTGAATTATGGATTAATGAAATTTTAACTGGAATAATTTTAAAATATCTGGGTTATACCCACTAAGTTTCCCTCATAGGTTCCAAAAAAAGATGAGACTGTAAATTACTTTAGCACATTGCCATTTCTTTGGCTTTGCACAGGCAAAATTTAATAATTTCTCAAGCATACATCTAATTACTTACAAACTTTCTAGGGAATGGGTGTGGAAAAGTGGGAGCCATCAAGATTCCTCAACTCCTTTTTGGCATAACATTTTGTGAAGACAGTTGCATGCATGAAACAGTTTTACTTGCACTTTCCAAAACACTTTTGCCACTTAGTGGTTTATCCATTTTATTTTGACCCAAGGAAGAAATATTTTCTGCAGCCTTTATTCCACCAGATTTTGTGACCCTCCTCTGAGGTTAAAAAAACAGAACATTCAGATGATCTATTTATTATAGACACCACAGAGCCAAACTTAGCAACCAGAGTTTAAACAAATTACTCCACATAAAAAGCCTGGCAGGAAATAAGAGTGACATGTTTCGCGTATATGCTTACCTACATCAGACAAAAATAAAACCACAGACGAGGTTTCTAAAATACCTAAAAGTGGTTACAAGCTTTGCCGTGAAAGAAGCTATTTTCTAGCTTAGAACTCAAACATGCCACAGGCCATTGCACATGCATCTTAGCATAAACACCAGCTCCAAAAAAAAAGAACCGTGCCTGAAAAATGCTGAATACCTTTCCCTTTACTGTCAGGTACTCCACTAAAACACTGCAGGGTGGGACCAATTAAGGTGAACTGAGAAGTCTTGATCCTCAGCAGTACACAATACTAAGGAACCAGAGCTATGCCAATAAATCTACTCAAATCAATACACACTTCTGAAATCAGAACATTGTATGGGTGGAAAGTACAACACTTCCACCAAAATTCAACTTTTTCAATTCTTTGCACAAACAGAAAAGGGTAGATATGGTCTAATGCAGAATGTGCACTATATTTTGATTTCCAAAAAGACCTCCAATTGTATGACATGGACAAGGGCATATTGAAATCAGGGGACAAGTGAAAAAACAAATGGCTACAAAACAGTGAATAGGGGGCTAAAGGCCTGGAAAATTGTAAAAAGTAATGTTCTACAAGGATCAGTGTTAGGACCATGGTTGCTCACTATTTACATAAACGTGAATTCAGGAATCAGAAGTACGGTCTCAAAATTTGCATACAACACCAAATGGTGGTGTAGTTAATACAGGAAGTCATTAATAAACTTGCAGAATAGGTGTGTAATTAGAAACTGAACTTCAATATAGATAATTGTGAGGTGTGTTTTGGTAGGAAGAATAAGAGGTCACATACACCTTTGATACTGTGGACATAGAGAAGATATTTCCACTTATGGGGGAAGAGCAGAATTAGGGACCATAAATATACATGATAGTCACTAATAAGTACCTTTGTTGCCCCTGGAGTGGCCAGAATTGGAACTTGCTACCACAAGGCTTGGTAAGGCAACCAGCACAGATGCATTTAAGGTAATTTTGACAAACACAAAGGGGAAAAGAAGGTTACGATGAAGAGTTAAGATAAAGGTGGGAGAAGGCTTGGGTGAGTGGAGTAATAACACCAGCATGGGCCTATTGGACTAAGTGGTTGGTCCTTTACTGTAAAGACTATGCAATAAGTCAATGTCAATTTATTTGCATAGGAAAAAGTGAAGTTTCATGAAAGTTTCAACAGAAAGTCATGTCATTGATCTCCATTTTTGTTTTGGATTAGCCAGTTTTAAACATGTTTGGATAAATCCTATTACAGATTTATCATATTCTCATCACCAGTGCAGCATCTGACAGCAGATCACAGCACGAAAACTAAGCTCATAAAAATAAACTAACACTTCCCATTTCCTAAAACACACTGCAAAGGACTCCTTTAAGACCCAGAATGTAATGCATTAAACCACACACGGACTGTTAAACAACATTTGCTCGTGGAAAGGGAGTGTTCAATAGATCTGCACAGGGCAATCTCCTTGAGACTTGGGTTTAAGAAGAAAGAGTTCGGATCCATTCAACTGTAGACAATGTCTCACCCATAAACCAACTTTAAACGTCAATGTCACCTTCAACTGGAGAAATAATCAGACCCAAGTGTATCAAGTATTGAAAAGACTATTAGGCCTTCAATAACATGCAGGTGCAATAAAAAGAGCGACAGCTAAAGTTCAGGAGTTGCATTTATACCAGCAACAAAAGTATTGCTATAACTGAGGATATTTCCGTTAAATCCACCAAAAATGTAGCGATTGGCACCACTACAGTACTACTGGGAGTCTATTTTGTGTCTTTGAACCTTATCGTCAACATGTTGAAAGCATGGAATTTACCTTTATGATGTAACTTACAGCCAACTAAACATAAAAGGCAGTTTAAGACAGGATTATAATTATAACCATGGAACCAAAAGTAACTCGGTTTTCTCTGTTCTGTGGTAATACCACTGGCCTCTCAACACAAGGTGGTTTCTGGACCGCAATATACAAAAACAATCACAAGCAGCTGATATACATAATAGAACATTATACAACAGAATTTATGTTTATGTTTGTATTTCACCATCAGTAGCTTACTTCTAAATAAATTGCTTTATATTTAGCAGCCTAGTTACCATGAAGCTTGGGATATTGTCATTTTTGAGCTTTTGGCAAAGCAATACATTAGCATTTCCATGTTCTGTCCAGTCAAGTTCAGATAGTGAGCACAAATACACAAATGTCAGTATTCAGAATGCAGTGTGCAAGCTCAAACATTACAAAATGATCACTTGGGAGTCAAGGTGGGCACATGGTAACACCATCTTCAGAAAACGTAGGAGCTCAGTGCTGAAGGTATATAACTGTTTTAGTGATTATTCAATCCTGAATCAGCTAGGATAATACCAGATGTCTGCCTCTGCAACAGTGTTAACTCTGATACTGACCTTATTTCTGAAACAATTGGCAATTTCAGGCACAAGTCAACCAACAAACTGTTGTAATCAAACCAATTTAGAAACTGAACTCAGTAACAGTGGAAATCCTACAGAAACAGTGCAGGAACATTAACCGTCAGAAGGCTGAATTATATTCAAACCTAACATTAAACAGTCTCAGAGACGAAGTTCAATACCTGGTTAGTGCTGAATTAAGCTGAAGTGGTAGTAGCAGTACATGTGGCCTCAGCACTCATTGTTTGAGGTATCAATCTAGGTTTTCTATTCCTTACATACAACAAACATGGCCAAAAAGTTCACAAGTGCAGAATATGCAATCCACCCATTCAGTTTATGCCAGCCCATACATAGAATCCCTACAGTGCAGAAGGCAGCCGTTTGGCCCATTGAGTCTACCTCTAACCCCAACCCTAACCCTGCTAATCCCTCTAACCTATCATGTCCAATCAACCTAACCTGCACATCTTTGGACTGTGGGAGGAAACCCACACAAACATGGGGAGAATGTGCAAACTCCACACAGACAGTGACCTAAATTGGGAATTGAACCCATGTCCTTGGAGCTGTGAGGCAGCAGTGCTAAACCACTGTGCCGCCTTACATTCCTGACCAGACCTCATTCACTACCTGCCACTGCCAAATTTCAGTTCCTCCAAAACTCTATTGCCTGCTTCTCAGCCTGCACAAAATCCCACTTACCCATCTGTGCTAATTGACCTAAAATAACTCTATCCTCCAATTGAAATTTCTCACCAGAGTGTTCAAATTCCTTCACAACATGACTTCTATCTATACACCCTCCTTCAGCCTAGAGTTCCTCTACCTCTAGTCTCTTCCCAACTTCCTTCAACCCACCAGCTGTGCCTTAAGCCATCTTAAGACTCAAGCACTGGAGTTGTTTCCCTAAAGCCTTTCTCTTTTATTTATAATCTCGTCCCCCCCACCCCCTATAAACTCCATTTCTCTGATCAAGTTTTTATTCACTTCCAAGTGTTGCCTTCTTTGGTTCAGAATGATTTTGTTTGCCTGACAAGTTTAACACTCCCCTAAAGTACCTGGAGATATCTTCTCAAGTTCTTCTAAACGCAAGTGGCTGACGTTGGCCCAATCACCCTTTGGATTCACAATATTTACTTAACTTGCAGGTACCTTTCCAGCTTCTACTCCCAAAGCTTTGCAGCACTTATAGCGTTGGTATACAACAATTTGAGGAAGCCTACAGCCACCGAGTCTCCAGAACCTCGTACTGAGTGTGGTCCAGCACTGGCTGACTCTGGTCATATTCAAGTTCATCATTGAAGTGTCCAATAGATTCCTCTGCCATGCTAGCACAAATATCAGTGACTGGATTTTCATCCCAGTCTGAAATTTTAATTAATGGTTTACAATGTAAAGAATTCTCCATTTATGACATTGCCTGATCCAACAGCACTTCAAAGGACATGAAACACTGACTTAAAATTTTAGCTCCCCCGATAATGTCCTTATGCAGAAACAAGGTAGAAACTACAGCTCCTATAACATTTCTCAGAGAATGTATCAAAGAGCTTCAATATCTCAACACCTCCAGTCAACTCCAAAGAGAAAATTCAATTCTTGGACGAAAAAGTAACTCATCTGAAGGGGTTAGGCCTTCAAAATCAAACAATGTGAAATACCCTAGGGACCAATGGTTATTTATAAAAGATTGATATTACAGGAACATAATTGTTGACATAGATAAACACTGTACTGAATAAAATAGCCATGATGGAAAGCGAAGGATAACTTGATCTCAGTTTTCACGTGATTATCTATGAGATCAGGAAGGAATCAGTTTGGTTGCCTCTAAAGAATTAACTTGCATACATTTCTCCTTTCAGATGAAATCATGCAATGTCTACAACAGTACTGAAATCACAAGCTGTTGGAGAACATTTGATGGGTCAAATGTTCCTTTGATTGCTTATCTATTTCTATTGAATGTGAAACAATCTTGAATGAATCTGATAAATTCTCATCTCAGCTGCCAATAGGTTAAATGACTTTTTTCCCCCCCAAAATATAGCTTCACTGAACTCCACCACCACCACCCGCCCCCCAAAATCATCTGCTTCAGTTTTGTTAGCCATATAACTAAAAATGGAAAACTCAATTTCATCTATCTAGATGGTTGCAAAACTTTACATTTTTAGCTTTGTTCCTAATTGCACAGATGGTCCCATCAGGTTCCAATTTTTCAAACAACTTAATCTCTTAAAATCTCTCGCTCCAGCACCCCATCACTGTTTAACTGTTTTACAAGATTCTACCACCTTAACTTTCATTAGAAATCTGACTTTCAACTAAAGTTTAGATACCTATCAGGAATTAATAGCAAGAGGAACACAATTTTCATTTTCTCATCAGCTACTAGTAACACCGAAGATTTTCTTCAGGAGTTGCAAATTAAATGTAGCCCTTACTTCAAGCAGCATCTTCAAATGCCAAGAACTACGGTGAATATCTAGACACATTAAGCTTTAGTTTGACTAATTCTATGATTTGAACAAATACAAAAGCTTCCCTCCTCCCAAGGCCATGCAAAGGAACCAAGCTATCAAAATTTTTAAAAAATCATTTGAAATACTTCATTCCAGACCGTCCTGTAGAAGCAAAAGGAGAAAAAGCCATTGTAAATTCAAATTCAAGCATTGGTCCCAATGCTACTATGTTTTAATACTTGTGCCCATGTCAGACCTTTAAGTCGAAGAGCAAAGCAAAGATAAAATTACATTTTTAGAAATGGAGAGGGGGGGGGAAGAAAAAGTAGTGAGAAGCCAATGATGTCAGTCACTTGGGTTTAACAAGCTGCCACAAGCTTGCCATAAATAGCTCCCAGCATATCACTGTTGAACTGATAGAAACTTTGACATTTCAGAACACAGCAGAATGGATTTAAGGCATTTTGCAGGAACTCCATAATCACCAGCTTCCAATAATGAAGTAATAAACCTTTATGATATCTGAAAACTTTATATCATACAACCTCCCTGGTATCCCCCTCCTGACATTTCTCTTGTTTGTGCAAGGCAATAATTTATGCTGAAGTGGAGTTTTGCAGTCACAGGAAGCCTTCAACAGACCTCACATTGAAGTATATTTAACAAATTTGATTGGGGGCGGGGGGGGGGGGGGGGGGGGGAGAAGGAGGAGAGAGAAGAGGAGGAGAGAGAAGAGGAGGAGAGAGAAGAGGAGGAGAGAGAAGAGGAGGAGAGAGAAGAGGAGGAGAGAGAAGAGGAGGAGAGAGAAGAGAGAAGAGGAGGAGAGAGAAGAGAGAAGAGGAGGAGAGAGAAGAGAGAAGAGGAGGAGAGAGAAGAGAGAAGAGGAGGAGAGAGAAGAGAGAAGAGGAGGAGAGAGAAGAGAGAAGAGAGAGAGGGAGGAGGAGAGAGAAAAGAGAGAGGGAGGAGGAGAGAGAAAAGAGAGAGGGAGAAGAGAGAAAAGAGAGAGGGAGGAGAAGAAAGAAAAGAGAGAGGGAGGAGAAGAAAGAAAAGAGAGAGGGAGGAGGAGAGAGGGAGGAGAGAGAAGAGAAGGAGGGAGGAGGAGAGAGAGAAAAGAGAGAGGGAGGAGGAGAGAGAAGGAGAGGGAGGAGGAGAGACAAGAGAGAGGAGGACTATGACATCATAATCCTGTTGTCGCCTGCATCTATTACACACACCCAGCAGAGATGACTGAACAGAACTAGAAGATAGAACCCTGGGTTCTCCCATTCTCTCTAGCCCAGTTACATCAAAGTCAACAGTGCCTTAAACTACTTCCCAGTTAAGATCCATTAACTCAATGTTAATTAAAATAATGCTAGCTCAGTACCATTCCCCACAGTGCACACACCTAATGAATAGAAGGGATGGGGATTTCCAATGGTCTTTACACTTTGAAAGTCAATGTGCAGTCTTTTTTTGCAACAAAGCCTCACAATTTCACACAAACAAAATGCACACATATATAGATACACATTTTTTTGAATCCAAACATGCAGGTAAAGAGGTCCCTATGTGTAAACGCATGCACATTTTCATGTCACATCAAGGTTATTTTGACATTAAACTCTTCTGGCAGGGTGGAGGTAGAGTAAACCTTGAAATGTTTTAGTTTTTAATCCTGACTGATGCACTGACTTTTATTTTACATATTTAGATCAAAACATGCATCTTCAGTCACTTTAAACATTCAAATGGAACTGATACTGCTAATTCATAAAAACAAAAAAGGAGAATATTTCATTCGAATTCTAGGTGCTTTCAGTTCATACTATCTTTGGCAGTCATCTTTTTATCTGAATCCATCAACCATCTGTTAAGCATTTGTATAAACTTTGGCACAAGGCATCCGTTTGGCAGCAGCTCCATGCCGATCACCAATGAAAGGGAGGTAGAACCAAGTCCCTGTTCAGAGTGCTATAGCATTACACTATTCCATAGCAATGTAGGGCAGACAAGCCAAACAACTGGCTGATTCAGTGTGCAGTGCTCAGCTCATATTCTACACAGGGTCAAATGTCACTTTCTAACTATTTTGACGAGTACTGCGTCTGCAAGGCAATGCTTTCCTTTTTAATCCTTTTATGAAAGAAATTCTTCATAAACTGGCAACTAAAAATACAAAAATTAGTGTGCCCTTCCATGGCAATGTTCCACATAATTCAACTTGATACGTCAGCAATAAGCATGGGCACAGTGGTGCAAGTGCAAAGGTCAACACCTCTCACTGAACAAGGTTAAATTATATCTTCAAGAGCTTAATTACTCTCCAAATAAGAATACTTCTGTTATTCATGATCTCTCCCTGTCCTGCAATTTTTCAGCTAATTTTCTTCCTTTTCCTATTCCCCCTCTATCATCTGCAATGGGACTAATCCTCTAACAACACTGATTGTTACAACACAAAAGCTGTACGATGAAGGAAAGAATTACATGCCTTTCTTCTGGTTGTTTAATTTCTTACTATCGTAACTTTAAATCTCCATGTTTTGACTATGCTGTAGAAGATTTTAGGTCTTACTCTCTTGTTTGCAGTCTCCAGACTGTTCTCGTCTTTCTTAATTGCAGTATTTTGGAGGTTACCTTTATCTGGTAACAGCTAATTTAAGAATTTTTAAAAAGTTGTGTCTACAGAAGAGTGGGAGAAGCCATTTTGACTTGTGATAGTGTTCAATGTGTAGTTAAATACCTTTGAAGAAAATTTTTAAAATAAAAACAAATTATGTTGGAATTATCAATGTAAAAACATAACTGTCTGGAACATGTAAATAACAGTCACAGTTCAAAGAATTAAAGGGCAAAATGCAACAAATGCTAAACTGCAATAGCTTCCTGTAAAATTATTTTATATGCAAACATGGAGTTGACACTTTCAAACAAAACACAATAGGCTTTGCCAAAACGTCTTACCTGTCATCTTCACCATCCACAGGTTGCATGGATAGTGGCAAGGTCTTTAAAGGAAGTAGTGATGCAGAAGCAGGCAGATTGGCACTGCTAGCAATTTCCTGGACCAGAGCAGAAGCTGCACTCAGTACACTTTCTCCAATAGCTACCTGTTGTACATTCAGTGCTGGCTGGTTTGCCTGTCGCCGTGAATCTTCCACTGCATTCAACAGTGACTGGATGGGAGTAGAGTACTGAACAGATCCAGGCACCATTTTCTGTGATCCTCCCTGTACCACAGGGAGGCTTGCATTCATTGGTATAGAAGGCTGACCGGCATTCTGGATCAAACTGCCATTCTGCACAGAGGTCTGCGTAGCGGTTTGCTGTGAAACAGCAGATGCAGTGGGTATATTGGTAGATACATTAGATCCAACACTGGGCAAGTTGACATTCACAGCGGATGGTGTAGAACCTATTCCAGTTATTGGCTGATTGTTCACACTTTGAATAATACACTCGACCCCTTGACCTTGTGGTTGTGATGACAACTGCTGTTTTGATGGCGCCACAGTTACCTGCTGCACAAGCCCTGATGCACTGGCCTGTGGCTGTACCATACCGCTCTGCAAAGGTTGTGTTGGGGCAGGTTGAGGAACAGTTGGCTGCAAGCCAATCGGTGTTGACTTGTTAATTGGTGGTGAGCAGGATTGCTGTAACAGAGAGATTGGATTCCCTTGTTGACCAGTTAACAACTGCCCATTGGCAGCACCAGTAGGTGGCATCATTGCTGAAACATGTCCCACAGGCTGACCTGGTGCCTGTCCAGATTGTGCTAATACAGATTGTGCTTGGCCTTGAACAAGTTGTGGTTGGCCCGATGGTACTGCTGTTGATCCAACTCCACCACTGCTCTGCTGCATGGCTTGTGCAGAGGGCTGCATTTGAGGATGCTGTATATATTCTGTAATGACAGCACTTGTATTTGATGACATAATATGCTGTGTTGTCATCTGTGAAGCTGGCTGTTGCTGAGGATACGATAGTTGCTGTGGCTGGGACACAGCTGACATGGTCTGGGAAGGCTGTTGTTGCTGAGAGTATGGTAACTGCTGTTGGATTGGGGCTTGTTGAACACTTGTTACATTACCAAGACTTGTTCGACCAGAGAGGGGAGCACTTGGCCTCTGCTGCGAATGCATAACATCTTGAGTGTGCAGCTGGACTTGTGTAAGCTGTGGCTGGGAAACACTCTGTGCCAGCGAACCACCACTGCTAAAATCCAACTGCTGATTACACAGTGCTTGAAAGGCCTGTTGTTGAGGTGCAGAAACCAACCCTGGCTCCCCATTACCAGCAGTTTCTATGTAATAACCTACTGCACTCAAAGTGCTGCTCACCGAACTCCCTCCACTTGTACTCTCCCGTTCCAAATTTGCATCAGTGGCAGCAACTTGCTTTACACTTTCCACCGTCCTGTTCACAGGGGTGCCTTCAGTGAGAACAGTGACATTTTCCTTGTCATAAAATTCAGTGCAAACCCAGCGGCCCTTCTTATATGGTTCAGTACTGGAATCCAGTTTCACAACTCTGAACCTGGAACTGCCAGCTGCAGGTTGCTGGCTTACTGCAGGCACTTGGCCTCCTGCTACACTGGTGGAGATTGCAGCATTAGAAGAAGCCCCAATAACACTGGTACTATTACCGACAGCATTAGTACCAACACTTGTCCCACCAACGTTGATATTTATATTGCTACTAACACCGGTCAATCCACTTACAGTTCGAGCATTACCTGGGGTACTGATGTTGGAAGTCAGTGGTGTTGGCGTACCAATTGAGCTGCTCATTAATCCAGTCATTGGTGCACTGGTGCCATTTTTTTCAGTACAAGTGGTGACGCTTCCTGGGGGAATTATTCCTCCTGCTGAAGGTGCAGTGGCAGCGTTGACCATGCCGGGCCCTGCCACCATGGCAGGATGATGGTGGTGGTGGTGATGATGGTGATGATGGAGAGGATGAGGGTGATGGTGTGGATGGAGGCCATGGATGCTCCCGTTGAACAGAGCTGACTGATGCTGAGGCAGGCGAGGCTGGTTGGGAGACAGGGCGCTGGGGGTCTCCGCGTCCCCCACATTGTTCAGAGTCTCCTCGGAGGAGCTCCGCTCCGGCTCGTAGTCGGTGGCCCGGGAGATATCCAGGATCTCGGAAGACGACAGGTCCTCGGTGTGAGATTCATCCATATCGTCGTAGCTCTCGGTGTCCTCGGCGATGCTGTTGTTGGAGCCGGCGTTGTTTTGCGCCGGGGTCACGCTGGTGATCTGAAAGCCGCTCTTCTTCTTCATCTGCGCCCCGGCCATGGAGCCGGCGGCGGGAACGAGAGAAGCAGCAGCTGCGGCGGTCGGGCCGGGACCAGGGCCGGGAGCGTGGAGGCTGAGACTCTGCGGCGGGTGAGGCCCGGCCGGCGGCAGCGAGCCGGGGTTGCCGGCACACGGGGGGCCCTGCGCCGGCGAGCGGAGGCTGCCCGGCGGCCCGTCGTCCGGGTGCGGGCGGCCCATCAGGCTGGAGAGCGAGGCCGAGGAGGCCGCAGCGGCCGGGGGGTTGCTGCTGCTCCGCCGGGGGTAGAGCGGGTGCGCCATCTTCCTGTCCGCCGTGCTTTCCGACTGGTGCATCATCGCATGGGGGGGGGGGGGGCGGGGAGAGAAACACAACCCCTCAGAAATAAATCCCCCTCACACAGACGGAATATAAATAAATAAACCCCTTTAAACAACCCCCTTCACCACAGACACTCACCCCTCCCCAAAATAAACCCAAGACTGCGGCAAAGCAGCCGGGATAAATAAGGAAAGGGGGGGAGGGGGTTGTGAGGAAAACTGAACCGGGGGAAGCAGCCGGCCGCCCGGTGCCTGCTCTCTGAGCCCACCCCCCTCCCCTCAGAGACACCGCCTCCTCCCCCTCTCCACCCGCCGCCTCATCTCAAAGCTTCACTCCACAGGAACGGGGGCCGCTGCCGCCCACCCAGCCACCCACCCCACAGAGCAAGCCGGACACTTAACCACCTCCCCTCCTCCTCCTCCTCCTCTCTGACCCAGGAGCACCGGCACCGCCACAAGGCCTGGCTCCCCTCACTGACTGACTGACTGACTGAGAGGGAGCCGTTTCACCGCATCATTCAAAAAAAAAATCTTATCTCGGTGAAGAATGATAAAAGAGGGAGGGTAAGGATAGGAAATGGCGTCTCCCGCTCGGGCTTTGTACCGGGCAGATGCCGGTTGCTAAGGTGGGGAAGTTTGGACACTCCGCCGCCTCTCCCGCTCCCCTGATTCAGTGACCGAGGCGGCTTTTCACTCACTGCCGCTTGTCACTGGAGAAGTGAGCGCCAGCAAGATGGCGACCGCGCAGGCGCAACAGGGCTCTCTCCCTCCCCCTCTCCGCCCGCCCCCCCAGCACAGACATAAAGCCGTCTGGAAACCAAGAGTGACGGGAATTGCCGAACAGGCCCCCAATCGCCGACGCTGGGAGTGACGGAAACTGCCGAGCTGCTGGGCCACCTTGTGTGACGGAAATTGCCGACCCTCTTCCCCCACCAACCCTTCGCTTGCAACTGTGACCGACGGAGATTTCCGAACCTTTGCTGCCACCGTGACGAAAATTGCCGAGCCACCCCCTCCTCCTTCGTCACCGCCGCGAATGACGGATATCGCCGAGCTACCCTCCCCCCTTCGCCGCCACAATGAGTGACGGAAATTGCCGAGCTACCCCTCCCACTTCGCCGCCAGCAGGAGTGACGGGAATTACCGAGGCCGTCTTCGGGCGGGAGCCACCCGATATTGTCTGACTGGGCGACCACCCGAGGTGAGCCGAGCAGCTTCGGGCTCGCGGGTTGGAAAGGACCAGGTGCCCGAGCATTGCGGACCTGCCAACCTTCCCAATGCGGAAGCGATGGAGTTTCATTCATTCCTTTCCTAATCGAACGCATCTCACTCGAAAGTGAATGTGGCTCCAGATGGTTATCGATGAGTTTACTGTCCCTGTCGCTGGTCATAAATCTTAGTCGTGTGAAGCATCTCAGTCTTCGCCCGTTTCAAATGGGTTGTCACTAATTACATAAATCTTACCCAAATATTTCCTGGATGTTGGCAGCTTTATGGGACCTTAAAATGGCGTTTAAAAGGCTCGCAGCTTTGATAACTTCATTTCTCAGAGATCCTTGCATAATCTAGCTCTTTTCACCATCTATGGACACCTCAGCTCTTTACAGCCAATTAAGACCTTTGAAATGTCGCCCCATGTTGCAGTATAGGACCTTCTGTGCGTATTGGGCACCGCAGGGACTGGGGTGTGTTATCGACCCCTTCAATCACATTCGGGTTTCATGTTTTAAGTTTCCTTTCTGCTTTGTTTTTTGTTTCCGCCGATTCCCTTTTTTGGGGATGCCCTTCTTGCTTTCTCCCTTAGTTCATTTAATTTAGTTTAATTGATTGCAACATTCTTTTTGCTTAATGTAGGAAACACCGCAGCCAATTTGCACACAGCAAACTCCCACAAATAGCAATCTAATAATGACCATAGAAGAAGAAATTCATAGAAGCTCTACAGTGCAAAAGGAGGCCATTTGGCCCATCGGGTCAGGACTGACAACAATCTCACATAGGCCCTATCCCCATAACCCCACATATTTACCCCACTAATCCCTCTAACCTACGCATCCCAGGATACTAAGGGGCAATTTAGCATGGCCAATGCACCTAACCCGCACATCTTTGGACAGTCTGTTTTTCCAGATAGTCTGTTTTTGATTATGTTCATTGGGGAATAGAAAGTCAAAGGCACCAGGGATAAAAATGCTATGGGATTGTTTTTACATCCACCCTAGCCTCAGTTTAATGCCTTGTATGAAAGACAGCACTTCTTTGCAGTGTAATACTTCCTCAGAGAATCAGCCTTGATTTTTGTACTTAAGCAGGACCTCCCAGAACCTTATGACTAAGGTGCAAGAGCATTACCAATTGAGCAGAGGTGACATTCTCTGCTACTTGTTCATTCTCTGACTCATTAAATAATAGATTAGCCACTCCCTGTACTGTATCTGTGACTTGTCACTTCACTCTGTAACAAATACACTTCAGAGTGACTTCAGTGGCTGTAACCTGTACTTGTGTATCCTTTAAGGTAACAAAACATCTGAGGTGCTCCACAGAAACATTATAAAGCAAAATTTGACATGAAGCCACGTAAGTAGATATTAGAACAGTTGGCCAAAAACTTGGTTGAAGATGTAGGTTCAATGCTATGTTATCTCCTTTTTAAAAAGAAGCTCATCACTATTCTCTACAGCATTGCACTCTCAAAATTGTCGTGACAATGTTATTAGTGTTTGTAGACCCAGATTAGGATCGCTATTAAATTGTATTATATATACAATTGTATTGATTTTAATGTGTTAAAAAGGAGTTCCCAATCTTAAAATAAATATGAGAGATTGGCCTGACTAAATCAGCGTGGTCAATGTGCAGATAGCGAGCACTGCTCATTAGCAGAACATGAATCCGTTTTGAAGAATCATGAGGCACACATTATAAACAAATTCTATAGAACTGTTTCCTGAGCAAACAATTCTCTGTTTACTGTACACAATCCAATAGACTTAATCCTGTGTAACATGAATGAAGTCATTCTTGTCTCCAGCAACTCTAAGCAATTATACTCATTAATCAAACTTTACTGTTCAAGCTGGCAGGAGTCAGCTTCTCTTCAATGTCCAAATAAACATGATGGTGGTTATGTCCCAATCTCAGGAAACAGGAATAACATCCTATAGACCCATACATCAAAACCTTAGAAGGCAAATTGAAATGCACTGATAGCTAACAAGATATTTCTGAATGAGTCTCATGGGAAAAAAACAAGTTGATGATTTCCTATGGGGGGGCGGGGGGAGTGTTTAAATTCAGAAGGCGTTGTTTTCACTGTAATAAGAAAGGTCTCTGCCATGGAGAAATTAATAAGGTCCACAGAATTGACTCCAACTATCTGTCCTTCCGAATATCCAGAAATACTATTGCATTATAAAGAGAAAGATTGCACCTTGAGACTGGGATTGGGAAATGGTGTGGAGATGCTGTTGTTAGACTGGGGTAAGCACAGTAAGAAGTCTCACAACACCAGGTTAAAGTCCAACAGGTTTATTTGGTAGCACAAACCACAAGCTTTCGGAGCGCTGCTCCTTCATCAGGTGAGTGGGAGTTGTGTTCACAAACAGGGCATATAAAGACACAAACTCAATTTACAAGATAATGGTTGGAATGCGAGCCTTTACAGGTATTCAAGTCTTAAAGGTACAGACAATGTGAGTGGAGAGAGGGTTAAGCACAGGTTAAAGAGATGTGTATTGTCTCCAGCCAGGACAGTTAGTGAGATTTTGCAAGCCCAGGCAAGTCGTGGGGGTTCGATAATCACCAGGCAGGAGTGTTCCCTTCCAGTCGGGGAACACTTCAGCAGTCACGGGCATTCAACTTCTGATCTTCGGGTAAGCATTCTCCAAGGCGGCCTTCATAACACATGACAACGCAGAATCGCTGAGCAGAAACTGATAACCAAGTTCCGCACACATGAGGACAGCCTCAAGTGGGATCTTGGGTTCATGTCACACTATCTGTAACCCCACGACTTGCCTGGGCTTGCAAAATCTCACTAACTGTCCTGGCTGGAGACAATACATATCTCTTTAACCTGTGCTTAACCCTCTCTCCACTCACATTGTCTGTACCTTTAAGACTTGATTACCTGTAAAGACTCGCATTCCAACGATTATCTTGTAAATTGAGTTTGTGTCTTTGTATGCCCTGTTGGTGAACATAACTCCCACTCACCTGATGAAGGAGCAGCGCTCCAAAAGCTTGTGGCTTGTGCTACCAAAGAAACCTGTTGGACTTTAACCTGGTGTTGTGAGACTTCTTATTGAGAAATGGGACAACAATGACTGGTCAATCATTTATCAATTCATTCTTTTCTACAGAAATGCAGAGTTGGTATCTTTGTGGGCCATGGGTCCAGTGATTGAATGCATCACCTTGTGGCATTCAAACAGGTACATCAGGAGCTTAGAAGGTACTAAAGCACTGGCCATAGCTACATGTTGTCATCATTTCGCCTTTGATATTGCAGAAAACAGGCAGAAAATTCTCTCAGTTTCGGCAGTGAGTTCTCCAGTGATTGGTGAGACCAGTTTTTGATGGAATGAGCACCCACAGATTAACAGTGGATCTCAGATTTTCGAGAAAGACTTCCTCGACTGGCATTTAGTTTCAACATTAACAGTACAACAGACCTCTTCGTAGGAGGTGCCTTCATGGATGGTTTATCATCCAGTTTTCTTGAGGAAGCTATTCCCACTGATGGACGTTGATTTAGCCCTGAATCAGAGCTGCTTTGAAGTTGCCTTCATATCTCTTTCATTATTCATGCAAAATTGTTTTCATAGTGATCACTGCAGCATTAAAGATTTCCCTTGGGTTCTGTTCACCAGCACCATGTAATCTGACCATCAAAACTGTATCTTCATGACTGGAGTATCCCAAGCACATCATGGCAGCTTTTATTTTAAGGAATTTGGTGTCAGGGATCTAGTCTTGGCATATGATCTTCATTAGTCACTTTAAGCGATGTTGAAGAATACTTTCACGTGAGGATGGATAGATTAGTGGCTGCAGACTTTTAGTCCAAAGAAGATTGAAGCGATGTATCAACAAGTTCCCAATTAGACCATCAAGCACTATTGATGAAACTGGATTGAATGTAGTCAAGAACTTCACCTATCTTGGAAGTGTTCCATTTGATGATGCATGGGCTGATAAGGGAGTGATGGCTCACATACAATGGATGAGCATGGCCTTTGAAAAACTGTCCAAGCGTATTTGGAATCAGTATCAAAGTTGTCACTAAATTGTCAGGTTTTATGGCCATTGTCCTCATTAATCTCCTGTATGGATGCAAAGTACGGACATGGAAAACCTATAGAAATACAAAAAAAGCTGGAAATATTTAACCAAAGACAGCTTCAATCCTTACTTAAATGGCAGGACTAGATCACCAATACTGGAATATGCTGACAGTACCAGCAAACAAACTATGTTAACCAACATTCAGCTCCACTGAGCTGGACACACTTTTTAGGACAGATGATGCAGTTGCTGAAGCTCTGATTTATGGAGAACTGGTGGATGGTAGAAGAAAGCAGGGTGGACAATAAATGATCTAGAAGAGCAGACTGAAGATCTATGTGAAGCAGAGCACATGGTCACTGATCCTTGACAAACATTAGCCGTCGACTGAGGGTAATAGGTGCCAAACTGAGAGAAGGAATAAATGGATTTAACCTACCACTCTTCCTCGGCATCATTGTCTTCTTCCTCACCCTTCTGCTTCTGTTCTAGGGATGGATCTGCAGGAAAAGAGAGCGCAAGCTAAGAATGTGAGAATATGACCGCCTGGAAATTAATAGACAGAGAAAGGGGAGAACTATTCTGGCTGCTGCTTCACAGGGATGTTGCAGCGATTATGTGTTCACTAACCAGCCACCTGCAAAGTCCCACAGATCTCAACATCACCCATGACTTGAGCAGAATGATTCTCTGGCAGCTCTGTGGCTTTGATGAACACGGGGTGTAATCATCAAGAAAAGAGTAAATAGTGTTAATGGCAAGTGGTGACGTATGAGATACAGCACAGAAACAGGCCCTTCGGCTTAACCACTCCACATAAACATGCTGGTGTTTATGCTTCATTCAAGCCTCCTCCCACCTTTCCTCTCTAAATCTATCATTGTAACTCTTTATTCCCTTCTCCCTCATATATTTGTCTCGTTTCCCCTTAAATACAGTCATAATAATTGCTTTGACCACTTTCCATAAGAGCGAGTTCAATATTCTTACTACTCTGGTGTGGAGAAGAAACTGAGGAATCCTTGAGTGAACAGAAAAACATTTTGAGAATAAGCAGTCAGCTATAGAATAAACAGAGCACTCCAAATGGAAACTAGACAGCCAAACTTTGATGAAGTGCTATAATATGTAGACAAATGCATAGCATCAAGCCGAAACAAAGGATTTAGAGATCACAGGGTAAATCTGGATAAAGAAAGCCCTTTGGACCATTTGGGTGCTGTCCTTCAGAATTTCAACCCATCAAAACACTTTATTGTTTTTTAAAATTAGTCATTGTCCTAGCTTCAAGCTTTATACCTGGCAACCAATTCCAGCTTTTGATCATTTTCTACCTTAATAAATATTTATTTATATTTGTCCTACAATTGTCCTTCAGGTGTTTGAACCTACCACATGATTGCTAAATTCTGAATGGTCCCAATGTGTTACGCTGACCAGAATTATATACCAGAAGATGTGCAAGCCCAGGACTAATATCTTACCGAAGCGATAATACAGCAATCAGGAATAAATAAAAAGTGATTACAGCACAGAAGGAGGCCACTCAGCCCATCATGTCTGCTGGCTCTCCGAAGGCGCAATTCACCTGGTGCCGCTCCTCTGCTGTCTCCCAGGAGTTCTTCACATTCTTTCTATTCAGATAATGATCCAATTCCTGCTTAAATGCCTCGATTAAACGTGCCTCCACCACACTCTCAAGCAGTGCGTTCCAGGTCCGAACCACTCGCTGCATGAAAAGCTTTTCTTGTCAACATTGCTTCTTTTGCCAATTACCTTAAATCTGTGACCTCTTGTTGTTGATCCTTCCACCAATGGGAACAGCTTCTGCCAACTACTGTTGTCCAGACCCCTCATGGTTTTGAACATCTCTATCAAATCTTCTCTCAACCCTCTCCAAAGGAAACAGTCCCAACCTCTCCAATCAATCTGTGTAACTGAAGTTCCTCAGCCCTGGAACCATTTTCATGAATCATTTCTGCACTCCCTCTAATATCTTCACATCTTTCCTAAAGTCTGGCACCCAAAATTGGACACAATGCTCCATCTGAGGCTGCACAAATGTTTTATAGAAGTTTAGCATAATCTCCTTGCTTTTGTACTCTATGCCCCTATTAATAAAGCTTAGGACACTGTATGGTTTATTAATTACTGCCTTGCCACCTTCCAATAATTATGCACATATACGCCAGGAGCCTCCATTCATGTGCCTCCTTTAGAATTGTACAATTTACATTTATAACCTTTTTTATATTGTCACTCTGCATTCTTCCTCCTCTACATTAAATTTCATCTGCTACCTGTTTTCCAATTCCACCAACTTGTTTATGCCCTTTTGAAGTTCTACACATTCCACACAGTTCACAATTCTTCCACGTTCCGTGTCTTCTGCAAATTTTGAAGTTGTTCCCTGTACACCTGTATCAGAAGGGATCCTTCAATGAGTTTTTCAATGCTATATGTTTTGCATTTAACTAGCTTTTCCAGATCTTTCTGGAATGCTTCCATGGAATAGATGTGATCATCAACTCAATAGCTCTGCATCTGAAAAAACACAGTACATACCCTTGTCTTTGCATCTGCTGATGAAGTGGTGTATGGATTCTGTTGGCTGTTCTCAAAATGACATGAACTAGTCAATGAATTTGGAAATTTAACCTGATACTGAATTGTTTTTCCAATCTTGTCCATATCAGTTAGAGATCCTTTAGCTCTTCTGCTGTTAATAGCAACATATTCAGTCTGGGAAGAGATTCATTCCCAATTGCGATTTTCCTTCTCCTGTAGTACCTGAGATGAGTTATGCTGCAGATGCTTTTAAACGCTTTTCCGAAGCTTCACCTATTATAATGGCAACCGTCTCTGGCTTGATTTGTATGAGGTTTCTTTTTTGTCTTGTATTTTTGTTTTCTGTCACACACTTGCTATCGATCTATCCTCACCCGTGTGTGTGTGTGTGTGCCCAAATTATGTACAGAAATATTAAACTTTTAGATAGGACCTGTGGGTTTCAAAAAAGGATATACAAACTAAAGATGGCTGAGGATGTAAATTCAGTCACTGGCTGAATTACTGGTGGGTGATACTACGAGAGAGACAATTGGGGGAATTTTCCCGTCCTGCCTGTCACGGGAATCGTAGCAGACTGGGGTGGGAGGGGGGGGGAGAGTGGAGGCGGGGGGGCGCGGCAGGCCAGTCAAAGGTCTGTTGACCTCGGGCAGGATTTTCCAGTTTTGGGGTGAGCGTGACCAGAAACTCCTGCCCAATGGAATCACACCTTGTGTCCAGACCAGGATATATCAAAAGCATGAAAGTCATACAGAAAATAACTGCCATCCCCTGTGGAGATAATAGGAGCTGATTATCATTTCAGCAGGAATAATATCTTGTGAGTAATTTTTCAGATTGGTTTGTGGATTTTCACCTTTCAGAAATATACAAAGACTGGGATAAAGTCTGAAAAACTTGGTCAGTGTCAATTAGTGCTGGGTGTATCAGCATGTAGCACAGGAGGAAAGACAGCAAACCTCTTAAAATTTGCAGGAAACTCTCTCTTTGATTGCTGGAACAGGCCAAGTCAGCAAAGCCACAGCTGAAAAGGGCAGCATCTCAGCCAGAGTGCAGAATGGGATCTTAAAACTGACCATTCACCTGCTGAAGTGGGATCATGAATTGCAACAACTGCAATGTTCCACCGCCAACTCCTACAAGTCAAGGACTGATTGGTATATTTCTTTTTTATTTACTTTGGAGTCAATTTTCATTTTTAATTTGGGTGAATGCACTTTAATACTTTTCTTGAGTTTAGTAGCTAATAAACTTACTCTTTCTTTAACTCAAGAAAGCCCAGTTAAATTGACTCAGTTTAAAACATAAATATTGGGACTGGGAAAAGATATCTGCAAGGGAAGGCATTCTTTAAAGACTCATCTTGTTGCAACCAAATGGGAGGGTTGAATATAGAAAGGGAGCCAGTTCATGCCTCCTCATCCAGGGACACAACAAATGTGGGATAGCCCATGTGTAAGTTCACTAACTGAGGGAGCTCGTCTGGGATAACAATTTTGGGGAATCTCACCTGGGATCGGTCATAACACTAAGCAAAAGTGAAACTAAATTGGATCGCATGTCATACTTCCTTTCTGGTGATGGATATCGCTATTATATATTCAATATTATAATAGGCCCCACCCAAATTCTCTCCTGGATGGAAATCAGGTTTCACGTCCTCTTCAGTCACATGAATTTTGAGGCTCTAAATCTATAAGTAATCATTTTGTTTTCAACTTTCAGAATGAACATAATAAAATCTAAGTGGTATAATCATCACTGTCCTTCCCGCAGTAATCTTTCTTTAGATTAAATCAACAAATGAAAATAATTTCCTGTTTGACATAAGGAATGAAATTTAACTTCAATGGGCTGCTAAATTGGTGATAATAGATTGTCCATTAGATACCTATCAGATCATCATTTCCATGAAGACTTAGACAGGTTGCAAAGTTGGGCCGAGAGGTGGCGGATGGAGTTTAATGCGGAGAAGTGTGAGGTAATTCACTTTGGTAGGAATAACAGATGTGTTGAGTATAGGGCTAACGGGAGGACTTTGAATAGTGTGGAGGAGCAGAGGGATCTAGGTGTATGTGTGCATAGATCCCTGAAAGTTGGGAATCAAGTAGATAAGGTTGTTAAGAAGGCATATGGTGTCTTGGCGTTTATTGGTAGGGGGATTGAATTTAGGAGTCGTAGCGTTATGTTGCAACTGTACACAACTCTGGTGCGGCCGCACTTGGAGTACTGTGTGCAGTTCTGGTCCCCACATTACAGGAAGGATGTGGAGGCTTTGGAGAGGGTGCAGAGGAGGTTTACCAGGATGTTGCCTGGTATGGAGGGGAGATCCTATGAGGAGAGGCTGAGGGATTTGGGATTGTTTTCGCTGGAAAGGCGGCGGCTAAGAGGGGATCTTATTGAAACATATAAGATGATTAGAGGTTTAGATAGGGTGGATAGTGATAGCCTTTTTCCTCTGATGGAGAAATCCAGCACGAGGGGGCATGGCTTTAAATTGAGGGGGGGTAGTTATAGAACCGATGTCAGGGGTAGGTTCTTTACCCAGAGGGTGGTGAGGGATTGGAATGCCCTGCCAGCATCAGTAGTAAATGCGCCTAGTTTGGGGGCGTTTAAGAGATCCGTAGATAGGTTCATGGACGAAAAGAAATTGGTTTAGGTTGGAGGGTCACAGTTTTTTTTTAACTGGTCGGTGCAACATCGTGGGCCGAAGGGCCTGTTCTGCGCTGTAATGTTCTATGTTCTATGTTCTATTTGAAGGAAACTCAAGTGGAGAGTATAATGAGCAGCCAAATCACTACCCCTTACTTGTATTTGACATTTAACTCATTTATCGCAGAAAAGTTCCAAAATTAGCATTCCAGCTTGATTTTGAATCAACTAGAAAAACCAAGATATAAGCAAACAGTATTTTTGCCAAAACCAAGACAACACTCCCGGTTCCACTGAAAAGAACTACACTGATGAATTAACTCCCAGGATGCAATTCTCCACTATTGCATCCTGGGAGTTAATTCCCAAACAAGGCCACATGGAAATGTGTCACCGCAAGTCAAAGAGGATATAGATTATCTCATCCAAAAAGAAAATAGCTAGGTTATTTAGGTGGGATAGTAAGTAATGTGGTGGTGGTGGTGATGTTACAGAATGCTCGGAGTCCAGGTTGCGATGGCAACATGCACTTTTAGGTGCATGTTGTAGTCTGGAGCTAAGGACAATAATGGCAGAGACTCCAACTTTCTTTCCATCACATGGCAGACCAGGAATCTCTCCAGCTCATACCACCTGCCACAGGTGCTAGTTGGAAGGATTTTGCAGGTTGATTATTGATCTGTTTGGCCGTGTAATTATCACTTTTCCTTGGCCATCAAATTCTGGGTTGGATCTCAAACCCAGAAATTCTGGCTTAAACGCAGAGCACTACTTACTGCACCTCAAAACCTCCCAGTCAGTCATGCAGATAGAAGCATGTTGGAAAGGGACATTTATAGGTTGAGTGGGAAAGACTGGGTCACATGGAATTCAACGTAGGGAAGTGCAATTTGACACCAGGCTATTTTCTAAAAACCAAGAAACTAGGAACTGTGGAGGAGCAGAGTGATTTACTTGTCCTCATACAAAAATCAGTAAAAACTAATGGACAAGTATAAAAAGTTATAAAAGAAGACAAATGGAATGTTGGCTTTCATTTAAAAAGGGACTGGAATACTATGGGGCACTTTTGTTCTTGGAGGGGTACAATGCAGATTCACCAGAACAATTAGGGCTAAAGGAGTTAAATTATGAGGAGGGGTTAAATAGGCTAGAAATGTATTCCTTTCTGAATAGAAGAATAAATGTTCTAATTGAGATCCAATTGATTAAAGGATTTGTTAAGGTCGATAGAAACTATTTTCTTGAATAGCAAAGTCCCACACTTGCTCCCATACTCCAACTTGCTAGCTTTAGTTTTTTTTTAGTTTTTATTTATTAGTGTCATAAGTAGACTTATATTAACACTGCAATTAAGTTACTGTGAAAATCCCCTAGTCGTCACACTCAGGCACCTGTTCGGGTACCTTGAGTGAGAATTTTTAGCATGACCAATGCACCTAACCAGCACATCTTTTGGACTGTGGGAGGAAACCAGAGCACCCTGAGGAAACCCACGCAGACACAGGGAGAGCATGCAAACTCCACACAGACAGTCACCCATGCTGGGATTCGAACCTGGGTCCTTGGTGCTGTGAGGCAGCAGTGCTAACCACAGTGCAACTGTGCCCGCCCATCTTTTCATTTCCCAGTAGGTACTGTTCTGAAGTTTTTCCAACTTTTAAAATTACTGTCTCTCAACTTCAAGTTGAATCATAAACATTGAAAATTGACCATTTTATAGTTGTATAATCTGCATTGTCCATCAGGTCCATGTGAAAACACAGTCGCTGTCTCACTACCAATATCCTTTCATCACAATGCCATTTTCCCAATATGTGATTCATATTCAAAAGCCATTAAAGGTCCTCCTGCGTTCTCTCATTCTTTGACATTTGGTATGAGATTAGATTTAGTGAAGTTATTCTCCGTAGGACAGATTAATTGGATCCTCATTTTCCAGGCTCACAAGCAAGAAGCCACTGCCATTTCAAGAGGAGTCCTAGGATTTGCTACTAGTTGGAAGGACACCTGTCACTATGTAGAGAAGACACTGAATGTTCGCTGCTGCCCCAGGTTTTCTATCTTTACCTCAGTGCTTCCCACCGTGACCCCATTTTGAAGCTGGAAAATTGCAGTGACCCCTCAGTGGGAGCTATGAGAGCAGGATGGGCAGGGTGGGAGCGGTGGGGGTTCAGTTTTAAAACCTACGTTTCACTGCCTTTCTGAGAGGAGGAAACGGGTTTCAAACATCAGTTGTTTGGGCCACACCCACCATTAGGAAAGGGGAGGATTTAAAGGGTAAAAGCAAATTACTGCAGATGCTGGAATTGGAAACAAAAACAGAAAATGCTGGAAAAACTCAGCAGGTCTAATGGCATCTGTGGAGAGAGAACAGAGCTAACATTTTGAATCTGGGTGAAATTCAAAGGGGGCCTGGTAGTTGTTAATGTTCGGGCAATTGCTGCCTTGGAGTTTGCGAGCCCAGAATGTCGTCTGGGTCCCAATCCCCAGTTTGGAAAACCCTGCTCGACCTCCTAATCCATTACAGTGTCAGTTAAAGTGAATCAAACAGGTGACTGATGCGTGTTGTCCGCTTTGTAACTCGATAGTAACGCATCTACCAATATCACCACATTCCTGAAATTAACTTTTCAGTACTGGCTCTTACTTGCCACCCGATCCTAATTTTTGACTCACTCTGTACAGTATTGAGGGAGTGCTGTGCTGCTCGAGGTTCCATCTTTTGGACCAACATCTTGACTGCGCCCTCAAGTGGATGTAAAAGACCCCATGACACAATTTCAAGGAAGAGCAGTGGCGGGTAGTTATCCTGGCCAATATTTATCCCTCAATCAAAAACAGATTAAGTGGTCATTATCAACTTATTGTCACCAGTTTGCTGTGTGTTAATTAGCTGCTGTGTTCCCAAACCAAACCAAATTACAAACCAAACAGTGATTATATTACAAAAATACTTCATTATCCGCAGAGCGCTGGAGGATGTGGAAGCTGCTGTGTAAATGCACATTTCTCGCTTTTCAATACAGCCCCCTCTGCTTGCTAATTATGTCCTCAGCAATGTATTTGCAAGCGTTGTTTGATTTTCCCTCTTGTCTTGGGCCAGCAACCAGCTTATTCAGACCTCCAAAAATAGAAAAGGAACAAATGTTAGATTGCAAGCGCCAGGAAGAGCTGGCATTGGAAGTTAACAATTGCACTTTTATAATATTTCTGTGCTGTTGTGTAGGAACGCGTGAGAATGGAAACCCCCAGAGCTGTGTGACATGAGACCCCAGCTTGAAGAAAGCCTTTGGCTTCACCTTCACCTGGTCCATCCTTGACCCTATATGTGAAGATGTCCTTGGAGGTCTTTGCCATTTTGTTTGCAAGCAGAGAAGTCATTTTTAGATGGTAGAGGGTAGGGATAATGACAGTATACTTGATCTAGAGCATGTCCTGAATGCCAGTAAGTGATCATGCACCATGCAGCTAACTTGTGCTACAATGATTGTTCTACAAATCTGTGTGGTAAAGCTCTCAACTGTAAGTTGCTGCTTGATTAGGAACATAAGAACAAGTGTAGGCAATTCAGCCCTTCGAGCCCGCTTCGCCATTCTATATGATTATGGTTGATCTCCATCTTATCATAACTCCACTTCCCGGCCTTTTCCCCATAGCCCTTTATCCCGCTTTTGATCAAGTCTTTATCTATCTCTTTCTTGAATCCATTGATTGATTCTGCATCCACCGCACTCTGGGGCAGTGAGTTCCATAGATTCACAACCCTCTATGAGAAACAGCTGCTCCTTATCTCTGTCTTGAACCTCCCCCCACTTACTCTACAACTATGACCTCTTATCCTAGATTGTTCTAGAAGGGGGAACATTTGGTTAACATTTATTTTATCAATCTCGTTGAGTATTTTATATACCTCAACTAAATTCTCTCTCACTCTTCTGTACTCCAGCGAGTACAAGCGCAAGCTACTCAACCACTCCTCATACAACAGCCCCTCTTTTGAACCGCCTCCAGTGCCACCACATCCTTCCTCAAAGAAGGTGACCAAAACTGAACACAATACTCCAAGTGTGGTCTCACCAATGCCTTATACAATTGTAACAACACTTCTCTACTTTTGTACTCTGGACCCTTTGCAATAAATGCCAAGATTCAATTTGCCTTCCTTATAACATTCTGCACCTACATATCCACTTTCTGAGATTTGTGCACAAGGACACCCAGATCCCTCTCCACAGAGGCCTTTTGAATCTGTTTCCCATTTAAATTGTTTGCTCGCAGTAGGTTTGCAACAGAAGTGATAAAAGAACTGTAAAGATTGTGTGTCAGCTGGACTAGCAGTAAATATGAAACAATTTTAGTCAATACTTTGTGACTGCATGCTTGGACCATATGATCCGTAAATGGTACCACTGGGTGTCTAGCCTTGGCACCTTCCTTGAGTTATGACATCCTCCACATCTCTTGTCAAGTTATTTGGGTGGTGTACGGCACTTGAATCTTCCCGAGCATTCTGCAGTACGGTTTACTGCGGATTTTGAAACTTGTTTCACACAACAGTACTTTTACCTTTCCTGGTACCCCAAAGCAAAGGTAAAGAGTTTATATTCTCAACAGGGGCTCACACAGTTGCTTCCAATCTTCCCTATGTTGCATTGAATTGGATTTTACCAGTTTTTCCTGTTCCTCACAGACAGCTTTTGGGAAAGGTTGAAATATGCATTTCAATTATTTACACTCTCTGGAAATGCTGAAAGAATCCACCTTATTTCACCACTGATCTTTAAGTGGCATCATGCCTTTAAACACTGGCTCCAGTGCGATGAGGGCTCAGTGAACATGTCTACTCCCTCCTCTATTAAGGCACACATCAACTTTGTCCTCCAACACCAGACTCACCCAGGCCAAGGGCTTCTCATGCATTAAGGCTAACATCAGGAGACCCTACACAACATTCTGCAAGACCAGCCCAGTGAGAAGCTGGTGGATGCTGAGCATCTTGTACAGCACCCAGAACTGGGAGGTTATCCCAGTGTTTACTGAACAAACAAAGGTGTTGCATCAGGACTGTTCATTTATTTGGTAGCACAAAACCTGAGTCTTGCTGAAGAAGGACATGTTGTCAAAGCTTTTCGTCTTGCACTCAACTGGACAGATGTAAAGGGAACAATGATTTATACTTCATGAGAAGAGAGTGCTGGTTGGATGGCAAGTGGACTCTGATTGGTAGAGGTGTTTCCATGGCTGCATGGTTGTCGGGGGGGTGATGGAAGAGTGCCCCAGTGCTTCCATGTTTTGGGGGGGAGAAGAGTGCGATATTTGTGTGTGTGTGTGTGTGGGAGGGGGGGGGGGAGGGAGGATGTTCCCGATATCTGCACCACAATGTTTGTGGGGGGGGGTCCATTATGTTTGTGGATGGGTTGTATTTGAAGTTTATTTTCAGCGCAGATCAGAGCACCGTTTAAAGATGGCGTCCCAATCTCTGTGGAGCGGATGTTGCCAGCTCTGTCAGGCACCGCCCTGTCAAAGTGAAGCCCACAGATTCTCTGTGGACTGAGTGTCACACAATCTGGAGTGAAAACTCAGTTGTTCATCTGGAAAGATACACACCGGTTTTCAGTCTGAACCTGACACACTGACAAATTTTGGGAAAATTCCACCCAGGGTCTTTCCCACCAGCCTGACTTTCCACTTTTAAAAATAATTAGTTATGCATCACAATTCCTTGCATATCCAGTGGACTGTCTAAGTAGAATTTCTAGATGCTGCTGCAGTTATTTGGAGAACTGCAGCAGCCAATTAAAGAGAAGCAGAACTTACACAAGGGAGAAAACACCCAAAGCCATGGAACAAGATTTAGATTCTTGATTTGTTTTGCCCAAGCAAATTTCTATGGAGCAAGGATGCTAAACGTAATAACTGGATGCAAAAAGATGTGTTGTGTTAAAAATGCAGTCACAGAAACAAAACAATATTGAAGCAGTTTGGGGAGTGAATTACATACTGTGTACGCTAACCATCCCTTTAACCTGTTTCACCTGAATACTCCGTTGGTCTCAATTCCCCATGTGCAAAGAATTTGCACTATAATAAGAATCTTGCGAATGCTGACACTTCCAGTCTCAAAAATGTAACTTCTTTCTCATGTCAAAGATTGTTTTGGTTTTTTGTGTTAATGCTTCCAGGCAACATTCCAGAACAACATTTGAATGTCAACATTTAGAATGGGCATTTATACTGATGTCAACAATGGGCTGTCACGATTCAGACCTCCATCCGGTAAGTGGCTGCTCTTCTGTGCCTCTCCCAGCAGTTTAGCTGTTAATTCAACTAATCTACCCCGAACCTCTCAATCTCCTTCACCTAACTACAATCTTTAATTTTCTGTACGTTCCGAATGTTCAGAGTCAATTCTGATACATTTACTTACAAATTTACATTTCTCCACTTTCTGCTTCTAATTTCCTTCTTGACCTGGAAGATTTAGTCTGGCCTCATTGCCCTCATCCTGTTACATTGTGTTCTCAAATTTCTGCTAGTCCTGCATTAGCTTTCCCACAACTCACTGTTTGCCCTCCATTTTCTGAGCTCAGTTGCAAAATTGCTCCCAGCCCCAACGTTACCCCCCAGCCGCATCTCCACCTCTTGTTCACATTTGTAAAATATTTTTGTAGGCATCCTGCTCAGGGCCAGTAATCTGAATCCATTTCTTGCTCATCTTCACTCCTAATTTGTCATCCGCTTTAGTATTAGGCGAGGTGCCAGTGTGCCACGATCCTCTCCAACTCACACTGCATTTTGAATGGGAATACAGTAAACACCTGTTGATCATGAACCCCTCTTATCACAAATTTGTTTACCCACGCAAATGTAGTTGTAACATAATCGTAGTTTGCGGCCCCAAATCTTCACTCGTCCGTGTTGAACCTTTGCCACGTCGTTCTCATGGAGAAATCGCACTCTGGGAATGTGCTGACTTTGTGCATGCGTAAGTTCATGATTTTGCAAGTCGTGCGGGTTCACAGGCACGGAAACGTCGCAATCGACACAAGTTAATTGTATAATGGCTCTTTCTTCATCATCGCTGAAATAAAATCCTGGAATTCCCTACCTAACAGTACAGTGGGGCAGCCTTCACCACATGGACTCCAAACAGTTCAAGAAAGCTTGTCACCTTCTGAAGGGCAGCCAGGATGGGTAATAAGTGTTAGCCCAGCCAGCGGCACTCATTCCATGAATGAATAAAAAAGTACCAACTCCAGTAAAGCTTTAACTGCCTTTTCCTTTTTCACTTGCATTTCCTCTTGTATTTCTCTTTTTTTGTACTGTTTCTTAAACTCCAATTGTGGATCGGCTCCTGCTTTGAATACCCTCCTCACTTTTTAACTCCCATTTCTCCCTTTTTTTCTGTATTTTTAAATAACCATCCCCCCATTTTTACTTTCAATGTCCAGCCAAGCTTTCATTATCACGGGCCATTTACTGGGACTATTAGAATTCGCAAGGTGTGTGGATCAGTTCAAGTCTCTGAATTATTATTTGAGCTACTTAATGTTAACCTTGTTTTATCCACCTCTGACCCTATTTACTGAATGTGTTGGGTCATGATACAGAGGTGTCATCACCCATGGGTGCACTGAATGACCTGCCTTTCCAAAGAGATAATCCTTCATCTGCTGTGTGATATTTGATTGCTCCCAACACTCACAATATCCAAGCATGAGGGAGTTAATGTGGATTATTTCCTGCAGGGGAGGTCACAATGTTGATGAAAGTAAAACATTTCCTATTGTGAAATGATGTGGCTTTGTTGCTTGGTGTACACACTGGTTAGGCAGGCAGGCTTTGACCTTGGCAAACCTACATTTCATTAAAATCATAGAATGGTTACAGCATAGAAGGAGGTCTTTCAGCCCATCTTGGATGCGTCGGGTCTCTATAAAAGCAACTTGTCCAGTTTCCCCAAAGTTCTACAAACCTTTTCTCTTCAGTTAATCATGACATTCTTTGAAAGCCCCAATTGAATCTGACTCCACCACACTCTCAGGCAGTGCGTCCCAGATGCTAACCACTCAGTGCGTAGAGAAATCCAACTGTTCTTGTTGGTCTTCATTACAGTTGTGGAGGTAGGTTGTGTGGTAAAACAATGGTTCAGCTTTCTGCTTAATGCAATAATGAAATGCATAGCAACTGGCTCCTACAATGTTCCCTGTGAAGGACATGGACTTGCCTGCAGTATAGGAGTCAGAGGTAGCAGTGACCTCCACTGCCTGCAGTAATGTGATAAGAATGTTGACTAAATCTACTGATCCTTATAAAGCAGTTTGGTCATTGTTGAGTCTGAGGCTCATCGTACACGTGTCCTCTTTCCTGCTCCACCTCTTTCAGAGGATTCACTCCCTGGATTTGGAACCGTACAGAACTTCAGGATCTTTCATATCATTTTACAGCCAATGAAGTACTTGAAAGTGCAGTCACCATTCGGAAACACAGAAGCCAATTGTACACAGAAAGGTCCCACAAACAGCAATGAGATAATAACCAGGTTTTTTTTTTAAGCAGTGTTGGTTGAAGGATGAATGTTGGTTATGACACTGGGAATAATTCCCCCAACCTATCTTTGAAATTGTGCAACAGGATCTTTTGCATTCACTTGAGAGAGCCTCATTGGAATGACAGCACCTCCAAAAGTGCAGCACTCCCTCAGTACTGGAGCATCAGCCTAGGATTTGGGCCCAAGTCTCTGGAGTGGGACCTGAACTCACAATCTTCCAAGGTAAGAGTGCCACCAACTGAGCCCCAGCTGACCTTGCTTCTTATGCTTGTAGTGCATCTCCGACATTCCTTGTACTGTGATCTAGCGCACAATGATCATTTAGGCATTATATCTGGTAGCAAGTGCAACTCTTCATATCACAGCTTCTATTTTGAATGGGAGTTCAGAATATTTTTTTCGATCATGGATTCACTTCCCTACCTACATATGCCTGTGTTTTTAGATAACAGATTTTTTTTTAAAGTCTTAAGAAGCCCTCAAAGCATACATTTTATTTTGCCATTACCTGTTCACCCACTTCAAGCATTGAAAATAACCAAGGATAACATCTTTTCTGTAGAAGGTCCATTGACTCCCTTGTTTAAATAGGTTGGTTAATTTTACTTTTCTTTTTAAACAGTAATAGAAATATTTTTAATAGAAACCCTACAGTGCAGAAGGAGGCCATTCGGCCCATCGAGTCTGCACCGACCACAATCCCACCCAGGCCCTACATATTCACCCGCTAATCCCTCTAACCTACGCATCAGGACTCTAAGGGGCAATTTTTAACCTGGCCAATCAACCTAACCCGCACATCTTTGGACTGTGGGAGGAAACCGGAGCACCCGGAGGAAACCCACGCAGACACGAGAAGAATGTGCAAACTCCACACAGACAGTGACCCGAGCCGGGAATCGAACCCAGGACCCTGGAGCTGTGAAGCAGCAGTGCTAACCACTGTGCTACCGTGCCGCCCACTAAGAGAAATAAAACACAGGGAGAGCGTACAAAACATGGCCGTACAGATGGCCTGAGAAAGCAGGGCAGGGAGCAAGGGAAGTCTAGATTAGACTGCATTTATTTCAATGCAAGAAGCCTGATGGGCAAGGCAGATTAACTCAGGGCATGGATGGGTACATGGGACTGGAATATTATAGCTATTACTGAAACGTGGCTAAGGGAGTGGCAGGACTGGCAGCTCAATGTTACAGGGTACAGATGCCATAGGAAAGATAGAACAGGAGGTAAGAGAGGAGGGAGAGTTGCGTTTTTGATTAGAGTGAATATCACGGCAGTACTCAGAGGGGATATATCCGAGGGTTTCCCCACTGAGTCTATATGGGTAGAACTGAAAAAAATAAGAAGGGAGAGATCATTTGGATAGGATTGTACTATAGGCCCCCAAATAGTCAGCAGGAAATTGAGGAGCAAATATGTAAGGAGATTATAAATAGCTGCAAGAAAAATAGGGTGGTAATAGTGGGGGACTTGAACTTTCCCAACACTGATTGGGACAGCCATAGCATTAGGGGCTTAGATGGAGAGAAATTTGTTGAATGTATTCAGGAGGAATTTCTCATTCGGTATGGCCGAGGATGGCCCAACCTGAGAGGGGGCAAAACCTGACTTCCTCTTGGGAAATAAGGAAGGGCAAGTGACAGAAGTGTTAGTGAGGGACCACTTTGGGAGCATAGAACATAGAACATAGAAAGCCACAGCACAAACAGGCCCTTCGGCCCACAAGTTGCGCTGATCATATCCCTACCTCTAGGCCTATCTATAGCCCTCAATCCCATTAAATCCCATGTACTCATCCAGAAGTCTCTTAAAAGACCCCAACGAGTTTGCCTCCACCACCACCGACGTCAGCCGATTCCACTCACCCACCACCCTCTGAGTGAAAAACTTACCCCTGACATCTCCTCTGTACCTACCCCCCAGCACCTTAAACCTGTGTCCTCTCGTAGCAACCATTTCAGCCCTTGGAAATAGCCTCTGAGAGTCTACCCTATCCAGACCTCTCAACATCTTGTAAACCTCTATCAGGTCACCTCTCATCCTTCGTCTCTCCAGGGAGAAGAGACCAAGCTCCCTCAACCTATCCTCATAAGGCATGCCCCCCAATCCAGGCAACATCCTTGTAAATCTCCTCTGCACCCTTTCAATGGCTTCAACATCTTTCCTGTAATGAGGTGACCAGAACTGCGCGCAGTACTCCAAGTGGGGTCTAACCAGGGTCCTATAAAGCTGCAGCATTATCTCCCGACTCCTAAACTCAATCCCTCGATTAATGAAGGCCAGTACGCCGTACGCCTTCTTGACCGCATCCTCCACCTGCGAGGCCGATTTAAGAGTCCTATGGACCCGGACCCCAAGGTCCTTCTGATCCTCTACACTGCTAAGAATGGTACCCTTCATATTATACTGCTGCTTCATCCCATTGGATCTGCCAAAATGGATCACTACACACTTATCCGGGTTGAAGTCCATCTGCCACTTCTCCGCCCAGTCTTGCATTCTATCTATGTCTCGCTGCAACTTCTGACATCCCTCCAAACTATCCACAACACCACCTACCTTGGTGTCGTCAGCAAACTTACCAACCCATCCCTCCACTTCCTCATCCAGGTCATTTATGAAAATGACAAACAGCAAGGGTCCCAGAACAGATCCCTGGGGCACTCCACTGGTCACTGACCTCCATGCAGAGAAAGACCCCTCCACAGCCACTCTCTGCCTTCTGCAGGCAAGCCAGTTCTGGATCCACAAGGCAACAGCCCCTTGGATCCCATGCCCTCTCACTTTCTCAAGAAGTCTTGCATGGGGGACCTTATCGAACGCCTTGCTGAAGTCCATATAGACCACATCCACCGCTCTTCCTTCGTCAATGTGACCATATTCCATTAGTTTTAAGATAGCTATGGAGAATAATAGGTCTGGCCCAAAAGTTAAAATTTTAAATTGGGGCAAGGCCAGTTTTGATGGCATTAGACAGGAACTTTCAAAAGTTGATTGGGAGAGTCTGTTGGCAGGCAAAGGGATGGTTGGTAACTGGGAGTTTTCAAAAGTGTGTTAACCAGGGTTCAGGCGTACATGCTTTTTAGAGTGAAGGGCAAGGCTGGTCGAAGTAGGGAATGCTGGATGACTCAGGATATTGAGGCCCTAGTCAGAAAGAAGAAGGAGGAGGCATATGACATGCATAGGCATGACTATGCATGAAGAGGTTGGAGTAGAGTTAAGAGAGAAATCAGGAGGGCAAAAAGGAGACATGACATTGCTTTGGCAGCTAAGACAAAGGAGAATCCAGAGAGCGTCTACAAATACAAAAAAGAGCAAAAAAGTAACTAGGGGGAGAGTAGGGCCTCTTAAGGATCAACAAGGTCATGTATGTGCGGATCCACAAGAGATGGGTGAGATCCTAAATGAATATTTCTCATCAGTATTTACTGTTGAGAAAGGCATGGATGTTAACCAACTTGGGGAAATAAATAGTGATGTCTTGAGGAGTGTACATATAACAGAGAAGGAAGTGCTGGAAGTTCTTAAAGCGCATCAAGGTAGACAAATCCCCAGAACCTGATGAAATGTATCCCAGGACGTTGTGGGAGGCTCGGGAGGAAACTGCGGGTCCCCTAGCAGAGATATTTGAATCATCGCCAGCCACAGGTGAGGTGCCTGAAGATTGGAGGGTAGCAAGTGTTGTGCCTTTATTTAAGAAGGGCTGCAGGGAAAAGCCTTGGAACTACAGACTGGTGAGCCTCAGATCTGAAGTGGGTAAGTTGTTAGAAGGTATTCTGAGAGACAGGATCTACAGGCATTTAGAGAGGCAAGGACTGATTAGGGACAGTTAGCATGGCTTTGTGAGTGGAAAATCATGTCTCACAAATTTGATTGAGTTTTTTGAAGGGGTAACCAAGAAGGTAGATGAGGGCAGTCCAGTCGATGTTGTCTGCATGGACTTTAGCAAGACCTTTGACAAGATACCGCATGGTAGGTTGTTGCACAAGGTTACATCTCACGGGCTCCAGGGTGAGGTAGCTAATTGGATACAAAATTGGCTTGACGACAGAAGACAGAGGGTGGTTGTAGAGGGTTGTTTGTCAAACTGCAGGCCTGTGACCAGCAGTGTGCCTCAGGGATTTGTGCTGGGTCTACTGTTATTTGTCATTTATGATAATGATTTGAATGAGAATTTAGGAGGCATGGTTCGTAAGTTTGCAGATGACATCAAGATTGGTGGCATAGTGGACAGTGAAGAAGGTTATCTGGGATTGCAACGGGACCTTGATCAATTGGGCCAGTGGGCTGATGAATGATAGATGGAGTTTAATTTAGATAAATATGAGGTGATGCATTTTGGTAGATTGAATTGGGGCATGACCTATTCAGTTAATGGTAGGGCATTGGGGAGAATTATAAAACAAAGAGGTCTAGGAGCACAGGTTCATAGCTCCTTGAAAATAGAGTCACAGATGGACAGGTGGTGAAGAAGGCATTCGGCATGCTTGGTTTCATTGGTTAGAACATTGAATACAAGAGTTGGGAAGTCTTGTTAAAGTTGTACAAGACATTGGTAAGACTACACTTGGAATACTGTGTATAGTTCTGGTCACCCTATTATAGAAAGGATATTATTAAACTAAAAAAGAGCGCAGAAAAGATTTGCTAGGATGCTACCGGGACTTGATGGTTTGAGTTATAAGGAGAGGCTGGAAAGACTGGGATTTTTTTCCCCTGGAGTGTCGGAGGCTTAGGGGTGATCTTATAGAGGTCGATAAAATAATGAGGGGCATAAATCAGCTAGATAGTCAACATCTTTTCCCAAAGGTAGGGAATCTAAAACTCGAGGGCTTAAGGTGAGAGGGGAGTGATACAAAAGGATCCAGAAGGGCAATTTTTTCTGGAATAACTGCCAGAGGCAGTAGTAGAGGCGGGTACAATTTTGTATTTTAAAAAGCACTTAAGACAGTTACATGGGTAAGGTAGGTATAGAGGGATATGGGCCAAATGTGAGCAATTGAGACTAGTTTTGTGGTTAAAACTGGGCAAAGGGCCTGTTTCCATGCTGTAAACCTCTATGACTATGAAAGCAAAGTGTCTCTGGTGTGGTGGTGACATCATGCCTACAAGGATATTGTATTCCTAACTTTCAAGATATTGATTTAGTCAATACAGACTTTTGAAAATTGACTTAAAACGAGGTCAGAAAACTGCCCCACGGTCAGGTGACTACTGGTCATAATTTCTGCACAGAAAAATAATTACCTTATGTCTGAACCTGCTCTGGCGAGTTCTCAAATGCAAATGGATTTCCCATTTGAAAACTGACCACCCTCACAAACTCATTTGGCAGACAGTGACTACCAGACCTGGTGGGGTTCTGAACAGAGAATATCAAATAAAGACTTACAGTGAGCTAATCCTAGCTGGTATAAGAACAAAGAACAATGAAAATTACAGCGCAGGAACAGGCCCTTTGGCCCTCCAAGCCTGCACCGACCATGCTACCCGACTGAACTAAAACCCCCTTCCCTTCCGGGGACCATATCCCTCTATTCCCATCCTATTCATGTATTTGTCAAGACGCCCCTTAAAAGTCAGTCATATCTGCTTCCACTACCTCCCCTGACAACGAGTTCCAGGCACCCACCACCCTCGGTGTAAAAAATCTGTTCCATACATCTCCTTTAAACCTTGCCCCTCGCACCTTAAAGCTGTGCCTCCTAGTAATTGACTCCTCCACCCTGGGAAAAAGCTTCTGACTATCCACTCGGTCCATGCCTCTCATAATCTTGTAGACCTCTATCAGGTCACCCCTCAACCTCCATCGTTCCAGTGAGAACAAACCAAGTTTCTCCAACCTCTCCTCATAGCCATACCAAGCAACATCCTGGTAAATCTTTTCTGTACCCCCTCCAAAGCCTCCACATCTTTCTGGTCGTGTGGCGACCAGAATTGAACACTATATGTTGATGGGTTTCCAATCATTCCCCCATTGTGCAACAATCACCACAACTCCAATCCATCATGTGGACAATGAGAGGTACTGAAACTTAACATCATGTGACTGAACTGGCTTAAGATAACAGATTCTATTACTCCATGAGGGAACCCAGCAGCACAGTCTGCAAACAACAGGGCAATTGGGCTCATCATCCAGCTGGAATAAAGGAACACTGCCTAATTCAAACAACCAACTGTTTTACCTGTTAATTCTCAGAAACTTCCGACCAGTTGGCTTACTCTAAGGTTTTAGCCCGGTGTCCTTATCTGCAAGATGGACAAAGGACAAACACAAGTAAAGGTTCAACAAGTTTATTAATAATAACACTATTAATTAACCCTTAAATTACCCATATAAAACAAGAGGATACCCCAGATTCAAGTAAACTACCCGTAAAGATGGTTTGGTTAAACTGCAGGCTCGATTCTCTGAGTCCCTCTGGTCCGTCTTCACGAAGGTGAGTCTCGATGGCAGCTTCTTCCTTCCTTCCTTCTTCGGTCAGTCTTCCGAATGGTCACGGCTGTCTCCCCTGTCGAGTCTTCGCTCCTGTGTGTCTCAAAGTGTGTCCCTTTATTCCCCCTGCCTGCTTGCCTTTCCAGAAACTTCTCTGGCTTCCGGCCAATGAGGTCCCAGGAGGGGGATCCAATACCCAATGGGTTTCTTGATGTCTGCCTGACAGGACACCAGGGTCCGCCCCCAGGTGTCCCATCTCCATGCTGTTGAACTTGTCATCAGATAAGGTAACTCCAGGAACTCTTGGTGACAGAAAGTCTGGCCCGATCTGGGCTTCTAACAATAGGCCGGTGCATTTCAATGAGGTGCAATGATCTCCTGCTAAGTATCAGTAACGACCTTTGATGGGTGGTTGATGGGTCAGGCGCAGACACGTTTGTGTATTGTACAACTGGCCTGCCTGAGATTTGACTGTGTTTGATTTTAATATGCCCAATTCTTTAATTTAGGATATCCAATTTTATCAGCCTTAAAACTAGGCCCTGTTTATCTCACCACTCAACCCAAGCAGTGATAAAGGGGGAAATCTCCACAGAAACTTGCCCACAGAAATTTTCCATCTCCATTTATCATCAGAGAACCAAGAGAAAGAACTCATCAGGCCGGCCATGCTTCCTCCCCTAAGAGATACTTCATCGATCTGATTTGCTTCTTTTTGTATTCTGTTAATAACCTAAATGTATGTTTTATCTCAAGAATACATCTTGAGGGAATGAGTGTGCCTCGTTACGTACATTTTAGGGTGAATAAACATTATCCTTCCATTTGATTTAAACTTATCTGAAAATTTACTTCATTATTGAAAAATCACAATATTCAAAGAGTGAAGAGAAAGAGGAAGCGTTATCTCACCATCTTTCCCCATTCATAATGATCACAATGCAGCTCAAAATTTTAGGCACCTTGATTGCAATGTCCCAGTGTTGTATAAATTGGTTACAATGGATGGGATCTTCCAGCCAAGCACACCAAGACTGGAAATTCCTACCCCAGCTCAAGAGACCTTTAAATGGACCCCCAAATTTTCTGTCTCGCCAGCTACAATTCCCGTGGCAGGTGGGACAGGAAATGTCTGACTCCGTATTTTCTGTACATTGATTACATTAACTACTAATATTTACATAGAGCCTTAAACATAATCAAATATCACAAAATGCTTCACAGGAGAATTATGAAGAAAAGCGTGAGACCGAGCCATATAAGGTGATAGTGGAACCAAAAGCATGGTCAATGAGGTAAACTTTAAGAAGTGTCTTAAAGGAAGATGGAGAATTTGAAAGGCACTCAGGTTCAGGGAGCGGAATTCCAGGGTTTACCGTGGAGCTGAAGGTACGGCCTCTAAAGTTAGAGCAATTAAGATCGAGGATGCTCAAGAGGACAGAGTTAGATGAGGGCAGATATCTTGGAGGGGTGTGTGGTTGAAGAGAGATGGTGGGGGGGAACGCTGGGAACAGCAGAGGCTGAGACTCTGTCAGCGGGCTGGGACTGAGACTCTCTCAGCGGGCTGGGACTGAGACTCTGTCAGCGGGATGGGACTGAGACTCTGTCAGCGGGATGGGACTGAGACTCTGTCAGCGGGCTATGCTACCATTCTTTAACTGAGCTGTGTTCCGCTTCCAGATTTCCTGACCTGTCAGAGAGGATGGATGGAATAACACAGTGAATATGTCAAAGGAAGGGTTTCTAATTAAAGGGCCTTGGGTCATTAAGGCTGACCTGGACATAGATTCATGAGGCTGCAGCAACCACAGGAATGAGGTGGAGGCCTGGGAAAACTGTCCTTTGGTCTCTGTTATTTGGAGGTTGTGCTTGGGATCTGAGGGACTGTATGAGATGATCTTCCCAAGGACAACAGGAAGAGGCCAGCCTCGCATACATGGAAGGGATCAAGGAATTCAGCAGCAGGAGTGTGGTCCCTCGAACCTGGAGACAATGTCCCAACAGGATCATGGCCCTCAGCAGAGTGGGAAAGATGAATGTCACAATACTTCCAATCTGCCAAGCCCCACTCTCTGACTTCCCCAGACTTCTCCTGCACAGCACTCCTCTGACCAACACACGTTACAACTCATTACTCTGTCTCCAGGAACCTCCAATTGCCATCTGGACAGCCAGCACACACTCATTTATACCTGTGTGCTGTCTCGCACACCATAATTCACAATTATCAAGCGTTGTCCTTTCCCTCCTCTCCACAAAAGCCGCTTCTAACAACTCCTAACTCACTGCGTTCTCCTTGCAGGAAAAGAGAGTACACGCCCTCAGGGAGACATAGAGTCTCAGGCTGTGGCCTTCCAGTGACAGGGCCTTAACAGCCACTGGCAATGTGCGCCCACGTGTTCCAGTGGGAAGGTAGCTAAAGATATCAGTAATGTTCTGCCTGGAAAGCTTGTGCCTCTGGAGGCACTTATACTCAAGACAGGTGCAGACATCTGACCCCCTGTCAGCAAACCTTGGGTCGGTGAGGGAGGGGGGGTCTTTCCTCCTTGTAGCTGGATCTCCGTGTTCATTGTCTTTGCCCTGTAGGGGGCATGTGAGTGAGCAGGAGACAACTGGTGTTGCAGCTGCTCTTGTTGCTCATCAGTGGTGCATGGCAGAGCTGCACAAGTTGTTCCCATGTTGTTACAAAGGCTGGCAGCATGGGCAGGGTAGCTCAAGGTGGTTTCCAACAAGTTGGTGATCACCTGTTAAGCAGCCAGAGAACTGTGAAGAGCACACTCACACTTGGGCATAACTGGAGCCCCAAATTTTACTGCTCCAGGTCTTAGAAGCCTGTCAGTCCCACTGAAGCTGCGTTCCCTGTGTTCCATGCTCGCTGTGCACACTCACTTCGTTCACCCTGGTCAGTTGCAGACAGCTCAGGAAGTGGATACGCTGGCTGTTTGGGGCAGTGAAATGCCGCGGGGAATAAGGAAATGGCAGAGACATTAAACAAATCTGCCTTGTTGGTCGAAGACATAAATCATTCTGGAAATAACGAGAGAACCAAGAGACTAGCCAGAATGAGGAACTTAAAGAAATCAGTATCAGTAAAGAAATAGCACTGGAGAAATTTATGGAACATGGTAACAACAAATATCCTGGACCTGACAACCTGTACCCCAGGGTTTTAAAAGTGTTAGCCTCAGGGATTGTGAATTATTTAGTTTAGATCTTCCAAAATTCCTTAGATTCTGGAACAGTTCCTAAGTTTTGGAAGATAGCAAACCTAACTATGCTATTTAAGAAAGAAGAAGAGAGAAAATGGGGAACTGTAGTGGCACGGTAGCACAGTGGTTAGCACTGCTGCTTCACAGCTCCAGGGACCTGGGTTCGATTCCCGGCTTGGGTCACTGTCTGTGTGGAGTTTGCACATTCTCCTCGTGTCTGCGTGGGTTTCCTCCGGGTGCTCCAGTTTCCTCCCACAGTCCAAAGATGTGCGGGTTAGGTTGATTGGCCATGCTAAAATTGCCCCTTAGTGTCCTGAGATGTGTAGGTGAGAGGGATTAGTGGGTAAAATATGTAGGGATATGGGGGTAGGGCCTGGGTGGGATTGTGGTCGGTGCAGACTCAATGGGCCGAATGGCCTCCTTCCGCACTGTAGGGTTTCTATGATTTCTATGATGTAGTCCAATTAGCCTAAGTTCGGGAGTCAGCAGAATGTTTAAGTCGATTATTAGGGGGATGGTAACAGAGGGCTTGGAAAATAATGTGATTGAAGAGTCAACACAGATTTATGAACGGAAAATTATGTTTGACAAATCCATTGAAGTTTTTTAAGGATGTAGCCAGTAAGATAAATAAGCAGGAACCAGTGGTTGGAATGTATTTGCATTTTCAAAAAGCATTCGACAAGGTGCCGCATAAGAAATTATTACACAAAATTAGGACTCCTGGAATTGGGGTTCGTATATTAGCACGGAAAATGGATTGGCAAATGGACAGAAAACATGGTGGATTGTAATTAGTAGGGTACCATAGGGATCAGTACTGTGGCCTCAGCTATTTACAATCTATATCAGTGATCAGGTTGAGGAAACTGAGGGCCAAATTTCCTGATTTTCTTGCAGTGTCGCAGTGGGCGTGAAAAACGGGGCAGAAGCCAAAGGCAACTTCCTCTGTCGTATTTTTAAGCTCTTTGTAAAAAAGAAAGTTAAGGAGCGGGCTCCTCAATGTCACAATTTTAAAAGACACTCTGATTTTAAAAAATAAAGATAGAAACCCACATCTCCACAGACCCCCTTCCTCACATCCTCCCCCCACTCCCCCCCCCCCCCGCCCCCTCACAGAGCACTCCCCTCAAGGAACCTTCCCCTTACCCCCTACACAGAACTGCACCCATCCAGCACTGCTCCCCAGCACTGTTCCCAGGCACTGCCCATTCACTGCCAGGGGCATTGCCAGGAGACATTGCCACAGTACTACTCGGGCATAACCCTCTCCACTCGAGGGGCTTTATTCATCTGTGTATGTCTGACAGGTTCTTCCCGTCAGATACATGTTGTGGGGAGACCTGTTGTGGGTCACATCGGTGTGAGGATAATTTAGCGTGGGTGTGGGGGGGGGGGGGGGGGTGTGGGGAGGCGGGGGGGGGGGGGGAGAGAAACTATCAGAGCTGAAGGCCTGATAATTAGGTTTGAATATATTCAAATTGGGATCCTGACGTATGACGACATCCGTTACATCATTAACAGGGGGGCTGGGACAATCGCAACAGGAAATCCTGCCGGCCTCAGCCCCTGCTGCCAATCCAACCCCCCCCAGAAAGGGGAGCAGAAAATGCCCCCCCCCCCCCCCCCCCCCCGAGTTTTTGCTGACAACATAAAGTCAGGTGGGAAAGTAAGTGGTGAGAACCAGAGGCTGCGGAGGGGTGTAGACATGTTGGGTGAGTGGTCATGGACATGGCGGGTGGAATGCAATGTGGTGAAGGGTGAAATTATCCACTTTGTGAGGAAAAATAAAAGAAAAAGCACATTTCTTTTTAATAGTGAGAGGCGCGAGTACGTGTGTGTTCAGAGGGACCTAGTTATCATTTTACATGAATGACAGAAAGTTAACATGCAAGACAAACAAGCAAGTAAAAAGGCAAATTATTCATTCGGGAGAAAATTCCATTCCCACCTGCTGGCGGGACTTACCGGTGCCGCTGAAGTCAATGGACTTTACACTGGCATCATGGTGGGTCTGGAAAATAGAACAGATTAACTTTTATTACAAAGCGACTGGAGTAAAAGAGCGACAGTGGCATTATGATAATGTCCCTGTGATAATAATCCAGAGACCCCAGTCTGGTGTTCTGGAGACGTGGATTCAAATCCCACGGCACTTAAATCAAAACTATTGTTCATTGTTGTAAAAAGCCATCTGGTCAATGCCTTAGGGAAGGAAATCTGTCATCTTTACCTGGTCTGGCCTACAGACCCACAGCAAAGTGGTTGACTCTTAACTGCCATAGAACAGAATCATAGAATCCTGCAGTGCAGAAGGAGGCCATTCAGCCCATGGAGTCTGCACCAAATCTCTGAAAGAGCATCTTACCCAGGCCCTCTCCCCTGACCTAACCTGTAACCCCGTGCATTTAGTATGGCTACTCCATGTAACCTACACATCTGTGGACACCAAGGGGCAATTTAACATTGCCAATCCATCTAACCTGCACATCTTTGGAATGTGGGAGGAAATCAGAATACCCGGAGGAAACCCACGCAGACACGGGGAGAATCTGCAAACTCCACACAGATAGTCACCAAAGGCCGGAATCGAATCGGGGTCCCTGACGCTGTGAGGTGGCAGTGCTAACCACTGTGCCACCATGAGTCATTCACCGACAGCTCATGCATTTCATCACACTGACATTGCTGGCAACTATCTTGTCTCTCTCTCTCTGTGGAGTCGTTTGTTTCACGTTCTCTGAGGTCTTTCTCTGTTCTGGGTTACCAGTCCAAGATTTAGACTTGCTCCAGCTAAGATGAGTGGCCATTGCATCTCAACTACAATCTGGAACTTGGCATCTTCCTTCTTGTCATTTCATTGGGCTGTCAGAGTAATTTGTTCTCTCGGGATGAGCCTCAATCTTACTTTTGAGGACTTCATTTTCAGATCGCCATGTAGAGCCAATTAACACAGACCTGTCAAGGTTACTATGTTGCGTGATGCACCAGTCTCTTTCTGGCACTTTTTGTTTGCTTGATTCTTACCCTCTGAGGTCATCATGGTAATAATTGCAAACCATTTGTCCCCTATGGACTTGACTGAACCAACTTGTGGTATTGTGAATAGTTCTTCATCAGACTCATCTGCTGTAATCTCCCCAGTGGCCATCTGTATAGCCTTGTTTTGCTTTTTTTTCTGGCCAAAAACTTGTGCATGAAATGATTTTGCTTCATGCAGTTAAACACCGTTTTCCCCATGCTGGACAATCCTCCTTTTCCAGTGCATGTTGTCCTCTGCAGTATTTGCATCTTGCCCTTAGTCTGCGATTGCTCTGCTCTTTTGGCTTAGGCTGTGTCACAGTATAATATACCCTCTGGTCTACTCTGTCATACATTTAACTCTAGCTGATGTTTCACAACTTCTGCATTTTGATACACATCTCTCACCTTCTGTAGCTTCAGTTTCTCATCTTTCAGTAGACTTGCTCTCACCGAGTGCTCTCTCATGTCTAAAACTAATCTATCTTTAATCAGATAATCTTTTAGTTGCCTACAAATTCACATAATTCTGCTAGTTGTTTTACTGACATGACATGCTGTTCAATGGTCTTGTTTTCACTCTGAACTGGAGTGTTGAATATATACCGTTCACGTGTAACACTCACTTGGGGTTCAAAATCTGCATTCAAAGCTTTCAAAATTTTTGTCATCTTCCTTTATTTCCTCTTCTGTTAGATTTAGGGTAGTATACTGGAAAATTTTTACTCACTCAGTAATTTACTTGAAGCCTCTGTCTGATTGTACCTTTTATTTGATATGAATAGGGGACGCTTGGGCTTTGAAATGTAGCCAAATTGATTGAAGACCTCTCACTGAGGACACACTGAAGAATTACAGCTATCCTTATACATGGGGCGGAATCTTACCAAAAACTGGCAAAGTGTCAGAATCTGACTGAAAACCAACATGTTTCTCTCCAGATTTTATGGCACTTTGTCCAAAAAAGACAGGGGGGTGGGGGTGGGAATGTTTCATGCCATCATTGTTGAGGGACGGGGCCTAAACACACCAGCGAAGTCCGGTTGCATTGAGATCAAAAAGGATGCCCCGATCAGAGGAAAATAATAACCTCCCCCCTGCTCTCAACCATAGAGATCTCAGGGACTGTCCCTCCCCCCCCACCTAAACATTTAATGTTGGCATCAGACCCCTTCCTACCCGCACCCCCCCCCCCCCCCCCAAATAGTCAATGCTGGCATCGGAATCCCCCTCCCTCCCCCCACCAACAGTCACGCCAGCACCGGACTATTGCTATCTTGCCAACAAGATTCGCAATTTTGGGGTTTCGCCAGATCATGAACCCCAGCCACCGTTTCCACAGATGGAGAGCGTGGGCTCAAGATCGCCCCATGGTGTATTGTGGTGGATAAAAATAGTTTTGGACACTGCAAGAGGAGTAGATAAGACACTGAGAACCCAGGAACACAGGAAGGTTGAAACCTGCAAAGAAAGCTGCTGAAAAGCACAAACAAGAACAGACAAAGGCAGCAAGTGAGGCAAAGCTCAGAAAGGCACATAGAAATGTACAAATCTGAAATAACAAAGCTGCTGAAATAAGGACAAAAGAAAAGCCCACATAAGCTGCAAGTAAAATTATAGGCTGCAGAGAACAAAAAGGACAAAGGAAACATAAACAGAAACAAACACTGAAGAAGACTGCTGTCATTACACATGAACCATATAACACTGTGGCAACATCCCTATCTACACCCATTAAATCTCTGCCAGATGGAAAGGCAGCAGATACACGACTAGATTCTAACCCTGCCCCCATAATAGATCGGAACAGACAGAAGACAGATTCTGACCAGCACTGCAACTGGGATAAACTCGCTTTATCTGCCTTCCCACAAGTCAAGTATTCTGGCCCAATGAGATTAGTCATTGAAGAATAGGCTGTAATTAAAATACTTAAGTTTTTTAAATGTGTTAAAAATAGAATATACACAAATTGACCAGAAGCTCTAAATGTTTTCAGGAAACTGAACAGATTCTAATATTAAATTGACTGCAAAGCATGAAAGCGTGATTTTTCTTTTTGCTGGAACTGGATTTTTAAACATATTCAAATTACATTCAGCCACAGTCACATTTTAAAAAGTAATGATTCACCAGCTGGTGAATGTTTATAACTAAGAGAGAACTTGCATTTATTAGGCATCTTATTGCATTCCCAGGACATCTGAAGGCATTTTACATTCAATGCGGTGTAAGCATTGTCATGTTGGCAAATACTTGCAGATATTTGTATATAGCAAGGTGAACTGAATGGGATTTCTAATTGAAAGCAAAATGAGGCTGACATTTTAAAAGCAAAAGGGTATAAAAACAACAAATTGTGTGCCAAGGAAGAGCTAAGTCACAAGTTACATGTGGCCACAAATTGATGGACAGTCTGAATGGTTAGCAAAGATCGACCTTAGCCGCCAAAAAACAAGCGCTCGTCCACAACCTCTCCGTGTGTGGTAAAAATTTGTGCAAGTAAAAATTGTCACGGAAAGTTAGGACTGCTATTCATGACATAATGGCCCCACCAATTAGATAATATATAGTTCCAATGACAGTCCACTTGGAAACCAGTCGGCAGTTAATCATACTTTTTTCTGTACATGTCACATAAAGCTGTCATCAGGGTGCAAGTTAAACTGGGCGAATAAATCCTTCACAGAACAGAAGAAATAGTGAAATGCAGAAATGTTATGATGCAGAAGGAGACAATTCGGCCTATCATGTCGGCACCAGCATCATGACTTTGTACCATTCCCCTGCCTTTTCCCCATTCTCAACCCTTTTCTGAGTGGGAACAGTTTCTCCCTATCTGCTCTATCCAACCCCCTCATGATTTTGAACATACTGATCAAATCTCCTCTTTGCCTTCTCCCCTCCAAGGAGAACAGTCCTAACCTTCCCAATCTATCCTCATAACTGAAGTTTCTCATCCCTGGAACCATTCTCTTCTGCTCTCTCTCCAATGCATTCACTCACATCCTTCCTACAGTGTGGCACCCTGAACTGTACACAACATTTCAGTTGAGACCTAACTAGTGTCTTGTATCATTTCTGGGAGATGGGGGTCAGGGACAAGGCTGAGTGGGATATGGCTGTGGCCAGAGTCAGCCAATAGGAAGGGAAGATAACACTGCGTTCTGAAGCTGGTTACTGAGCTGTGTACTTGAGAAATGGAGATGAACAAGGAGGTATCGAAACCCCATCAGTTAACCTAACGCCCAGGATGAAACCCAGGACCATCGGCGTTTTCCTGGACTATGAGGGGTGGCAGGTGTAACCTCCTTGCTCTTGTACTCCATGTCCCTATTAATAAAGCCCAGAATGCTATACGCTTCATTAACTGTTCTCTTCACCTGTCCTTCTACCATCAATAATCTATGAAAATATACACTCAGGCCCCTCTGCCCCTGCACCCCTTAATAAGTGTACCCCTTATTGTCTTTTCATGTTCTTCCTACCAAAATGCATCACTTCACACTTCTCCATATTGAACTTCATCTGCTACCTATCTGCTCACTCCATCAACTTGTCTATGTCCATTTGAAGTTCTATACTGTCCTCACAGTTTACAATACTTCCAAGTTTCATATCACCTGCAAACTTTGAAATTGCTCCCTGCACACCAAGATCTAGATCATTAATGAATATCAGGAAAAGCAAGGGTCCTAATTCCGCTGGGGAACTCCACTACAAACCTTCCTCCAGCCCCTAAAAATATCCATTGACTCTTACTCTTTGCTTCCTATTATTCAGCCAATTTTGTATCCATGTTGCGATTGTCCCTTTTATTTCACGAGCTATAACCTTTCTCACAAATACCTTTTGTCAGTCCATATACACCACATCAGCAACATTACCTCTTCAATCCTCTCTGTTGCCTCATCAAAAAACTCCAGCAAATTCGTTGAACATAATTTTACCTTTAGGGATCCATGCTAGCTCATTCTAATTAACTTACATTTTCCATAAGACTACTAATTCTATCCCAAATAGTTCCAGAAGCTTCCACACCACTTAAGTTAAACTGACTGGTCTGTATTAACTGGGGCTATCCTTACACCCTATTTTGAACAAGAGCAGAATGTCCCTTCAATTTCCAGTCTCATTTCCTACAATATCCTTGGATGCATCTATTCCGGTCCTGGTGCCTTGTCAACCTTCAGTACTCACAGTCTATCCAACACTTCCTTCTTATCAATTTTGCATCAGAGAATCCAGGTGAATGACATTATTAAAAGGAAGCAAAGAGAACCCAGATTGCAAAGCGTTTTGTAGACACAAAGGTTGCTGAGTGAGAATACATGGGTTAGTTTCTGCCTGCACAATAAGACAGAACTGCAGGGAAAAAGGCCGTCACATTTGCTTTGTTGTGTATTTCTATTAAACAGATAGGTTTTCCGTGGAGACAGCAGCTGCTTTTGGCTACGCAAAACAACCTGAATTCTGGGCAGGAAACTGATTCATCTGCTTATGTGTTAATAGTATGTTAATTCTATTGTGAGGATACACGGGTGAAGTAGTTTGAGTACATATAAATAGAGGATGCCAAGGACACTGGGTGTGTGGGAGGAGAGCTGTGAGACTCTCTCAGCAAGGAAAAACTCCATGCCTTGGTTTTGACTTCACCAATAGGTTTGTAATCTATTAATGTTATGTGCCGTGTTCCATAGGTCCAATCACTTAGAACAGCACATTTTCCACCGTGTAATTTTGTGATATTTTAATAAACTTCATGCAGATAATCTGATGCCCAAGCAGCCACTTCAGAGCTTTGCAAACCATTCAAATACTTCAATCTCGCTGATCCCCTCATTCACCTAGGTCCCAGATGCTCTGCTTATACGCAAAGTTAATCAGAGCAGAGAACAAGGGAAACAAAATCCAAATCATAGGGCAGGGAGTTTAGCCACAAACCATGGGAGGGTGCAGAATTTCATACTGCCAGCCTGCCTGCCTGCTTCATCCCACCTCCAGACCACTTTACCCAGAGGCTGAATGGAGGTGGGGGTGGCAGTCCTACCCACCCAGAAATGGCCGGCAACCAATTCAACTAATTTAAGACCTGTTGTTGGAGGCCCATTGGAATTTTCCAGTCTGTCTCCAGCAGCACCGGCCCCCGGAGGCAGCGGGGAAAAGTGCAGCTGCCTGGAGGCAGGCGGATTCTCAGTGGCAGGTCAGGTACCAGCACTCCAGGCAGAATTAGAGGCCCTCTCTGCCTGCCTGACCACAGCTGCAGCCACAAGACACCCTGTGGTGGCCAGACTGCTGGTTCTAAGTTAGAAAAGTTGGAGAGACGATTCCTCCATCATGGCTCGTCCTCATGTTCTCTAGTTTCCAGAGCTAGTCCTTCTGCCCTTAATTGTATAGAATCATAGAATCCCTACAGTGCAGAAGGAGGCCATTCAGGCCATCAAATCTGCACCAACTCTCTGACAGAGCATCTTACCCAGGCCCACTCCCCCACCCTATCCCTGTAACCACATGCATTCACCCTGCTCATCTCCCTAACCTACACATCTTTGGACACTAAGGAGAAATTTAGCATGGCCAATCCACTTAACCTTGTCCTTATAAGTGTGCCCTCTGGCCACTACTTGGTCAATTTGGGGAAAATGAATGATTGTTCCCCACACAGTGCAGACTTCTGACCCCCATTTGACCCTGATGTCAAATCCCGCCCACGAAGTTGACCTTGAGGTGCCCTGCTCCAGTCAACTGTGGACCAGAGTGTGGCTTAACAAGAATGATCTATACTGATATTCAAGATAGGTTTACTTATTAATTGTAAAGTTCCATCTGATCCTAAAGACCTGACTGAAATATAAAATGCATTTGTAACCATTGTTTTTATCGACAAGAAGCAAGGCATTCATTATTCCGTTTGTTCATGAAGGACACAGCGAGGCTACATGACTAACCAGAGTGTCAAATGTCAGTAAGTACTTTTACTCCTCCAGGCTATGAGCTCACTGCCAAATTCCAGCAACAAATTAGTTGCACTTTTCTGCATATGGAATCTATAAAACTCACCAAAGCAAGACAGTCTGCGCATTGGCAGGGGAAGCAGTGAATGGGACCAGCATTGGATTGAGGAGCGGGGGGGGGGGGGGGGGGGGAGGCAGATGGGAGGGATGGAATTTTACAAAGTCGTCTCGCATGCTTCTTGGGCGAATCATAAAATTGGGATAGACTCTGCCACAGATTGCCCTCTGTTTGGTTGGTTTCCTGCACGTCGTCTGTCAGTCAGTAAGTCTTGGGAGTTTAGCTAGATGGGGGTGACAGATTCACAGATAGACAGGCACCCCTGTTTCAGATATCAACTCCCGAGTGGTATACTGAAAAAAGGATTTTTCAAAGCTGCAGATAAAGCAGAACTTTACCTCTGTTTCCGATGTAATTTTTGATCCATGCTAAGCTCTTTAAAGAAGACAAGCTGCCTGCCTCAATTTTCCACTTTGTCGTCCTCCCACTCTCAACTAAGTCACTCCCACAGCCCTTCTGAAGGAGGAAAGTTGGTGATTACTATTAAGAGATTATCTCATCTCACTTAATGCCAGCGAGACAGACCTACAATCTCCAAACTTGTACATTATACGCCAACACCAGCAATACTTCATTAAATCGCTGAAATGTTTAAGAGGAACGATACAGAATATCAGTTAGCTTTCGTGAGTTTGAACTAAAGTGAATGTCAATTGAGATTGCATCGATGTGTGGTGTGCAAATATTTAGAAGAGGTTGGTGGTGGCAATAAGATGTAAGGGCCTATCGAGTATCCCGACC